>NW_026945737.1:0-17500 GCF_034702125.1 Engraulis encrasicolus
AAATAATAGCCAGGCATGAGCAGTTCCTTGAATACTTTGCACACCTATGCAGGTAAGGCAAATTAACCAGCAATTATTACACACCTATGCAGGTAAGCCAAATTAACCAGCAATTATTATTTTGCTTATACACCACCAACATACACAGGCAATTGCAAGCCATTTGCACACTTGGTGAACACATGCTGAATATGTCCAGATGTGTGCTCTCGTAGCATTTCAAGTCAAAAGCAGGGGTGTTCTGCAGACCATCTGAACATTTACCACGTCTTAATGTCCTTGACAAAAATGTATGATCTGAATGTCATTTTTATATATTTGAATTGCAAAATGATTTAACTCCTTCCGACAGAGGAGGCCCTCCACCCCGCCTCGTATATGCACGCCTCAGGTGCTGAAGGATTTCCCCTGTCACTTCGCATTTCTTTCAACCGATCGGTGTGGAAAAAAGAAAAGGGAAAAAAGCTTAATGTCTTATTTACATGCGCAGTAAGACTTGGGCTGACATGAAGTACGCCCTGTCAGCTAGCTACATGTACTCTAGCATGTAAATGACTTCTAGTTTATAAAGGCCCATATCAAGTCGCACTGTATATGGCTATGATATAGTACAGTAGGCCTATATTTATTCTGCTTTTATCTATAACATATATGAGCATATGGACTGCCACACTTAATTGCCCAATTCAGTCAAAGGTCAAAGTCAAAGTCAAATGTGTGTGTAAAAAAAAAATCTGTTCTGAAAATGTTCTGAATTTTAACCTGAATCTCGTACTAATTAAAATTCCTGAGCTGTAATGTTCCTGATTGTTTTGTTGTGTCTGGCTGGGAGCAGCTGCTTAGTCATACCCAACACTTGTTGTAAATACCGCACTAATCCAAAGTATCTCCTGTGTGTGTGTGTGTGTGTGTGTGTGTGTGTGTGTGTGTGTGTGTGTGTGTGTGTGTGTGTGTGTGTGGTGGAGTTGTGTGTTGGTGGTGTGTGTGTGTGATGTGTGTGTGTGTGTGTTGTGTGTGTTAGTGTGTTTGTGTGTGTGATGTGTGTGTGTGTCTGTGTCCTGGTGTCTAGTTGTGCGTGTTGTCTTGTGTCTGTGTCCTTGTGTTCCCAGTGTCTGTGTGTCTGTGTGTCTGTGTGTAATGATCAACCAGGTAAACAATGTCCAACTACAAAACAAATCAAAATGACATGGCCTACTCCCTTACTAAACCACCTCTACTCCTCCGTAGCCCTGTGCTCTAGCACACACACATACTACCATACCAGGGTGCAAATGATATGGAAATAAGTTGGCAACGAACAGGACCGCGGTGGAGAAAAGAGCGCTTATGACAGCACTTTTCCGATCACAATTACCTCGAGGTCGTTATAGTTAACCTGGTGAAATTGTCCATGCGCCCGAACGGCCATTTTCCCCTTCCTTCCTTCCTGAATTCCGCCCGCCCGCCGAAGAAAACACACCCAGGCATGGGGGGAAAACATGAGAAGGGCCCCGGGCGCGTGCCGTGGCAAGCGGGGCCCGTTTTCTTGCCCCTGGCCCTACCCAGCTGCCATTAGGAGGGGGGAGGAGGAGGAAAGAGGGAGCAGAGAGGAGAGGAGGGTTTAGGGAGAGGAGGTGGTAGGGGAGAGGTAGAGAGGATGGATGATGTGTATGAGGATTAGGAGTATAGGAGATGAGAGGAGATGATGAGGAGAGGAGAGGCCAGAGGAGATCGGTAGAAGGAGAGGAGAGGAAGAGGAGAGGCGAGTACGAAGGAGAGGAGAGGAGAGGAGAGGAGAGGAGAGGAAAGAGGGAGCAGAGAAAAGGGGGAGCAGAGAGGAGAGGAGAGGAGAGGAGAGGAGCCGGAGAGGGAAGGGCATAGAAAAATGAATGTCTGCGGACTCCGAGCGGGCAATACCCAGAGCACAGACCCCATATACTTCTGCATGCCATATGATGAGAAAAAGATAGTGGAGGTGGTGGTGGTGGTCGTGGTGGTGTTGGTGGTGGTTTTTGTTGGTGTTGGTGGGGGAGAGGGGGTACAGTGGGTTTTCTTTATACAGCATAAGTGTGTAACAGATTAAATGTAATAATGCCATATGAATACACAGTACCATGAAGAAAGAACCAGACACTACAATAAAGAACAAGCATGGACTATAACTCTAACTGCAGGGTTAGGGTTAGTCAGTCAGTTAAGAACAGATAGTCCACACAGTACAAGCACTATAAGTGCTCGCAATACCCTTAAATACATACCGCCCGGTAGATCTTCATCACATATACAGTACTGCATGCATTAGAGAGATATCCCATCAGATAGAGCACAGTGATTTCCTCAAAGTGTTTGTCCCGGGGACCACTAGTGGTCCCGCTACCAGACACCGACTCAGGTGGGTCCTCAAAGGGGATTTCTACTTTTCTCAAGATTAGTACAATGGTGAAGGCTATATTTGTAACATATTCCATATTTTATTCATCACCCACAAAAAGTGGCTTGTAAAATGTGAATTAAAAAGTAAGTGATTCTGCATCAAAAATTGAACAAGTGTCGGAATAGCATACCATACCTCAAACTGTCAATTCTCCAGTTTAATAAGATGGTCCCTGAAAGAAACCCTTTTCGGGGGGAGAACAAAGTGTGGGTCCGCGGTCCTGGAAAAGTTTTGAGAATCACTGAGATAGAGAACTGTATAGCAATGAGTCAAATACTCTATTTACTACACAGATTAAGATTGCAATGGAGAAGAGAGGAATTGGTACTGTCGACAAAATGGGAGAGAGAAGGTGTGTCACTCTGTTATTTCACAACAGGATCGTATGCACAGCACGCGCAACACGCGGCTGCTTCTGCTTGTGACCCTGTGCCGGTGGAAACCTCCTGTGCCATGCCCAGCGCGGCTCTCCTACCCCCAGTTCTCTCGCCCCGCCGCGCCATAACCCCACCCACCTCCACCCGCCCTCGTCACCTACCGGCCCAGCTCTCGCCGCCAAACCCCCAGCCCCCCACCCACTCCCAGTCTCCCACTCCCCCGCTCTGCACCCACCCCTCCACCCTCCACCTCCCCATCTCTCTCCCCGCTCTCACCCTCGCCCACCCCACCCTCATCTCCTACCCCCACAGCTCATCGCCCCGTCAACCAGCGCACAAATGATACCCCACAACCCCTCATCACCTACGCTCCCCCAGCTCCTCGCTTCACGCCCACCAGCGCGCCAAACAATATCCGTCGGCGCCACCATACCCCAATCCCTCGCAGCCACCCCATCCCCCTCATCCACACCTACCCCCAACCACACCCCCCCAACATCTCTCGCTCTCGCGCCAACACTCGACACCATCCCACCCCCTCCATCTACCTACCCCCGAGACTCCCCCGGCCCCCGCTCCCGCCCCGCGCCAAACCGCCCCCAACATCCGACCCCCTCCAAACAAGGCCCTAGACCACTCGCCCAGCGCGACACCCCACCTCCACACTCTCCTACACCCCAGCATCTCCCCAGCTACTCAACCGCCCCCCCGCAGCCACCTCACCCACCACCACCTTCATCACCTACCCCCAGCTCCCGCCCGCTCCACCCAACCCCACCCATCTCCTACTACCTACTCCTTCCTACCCAGCTCCTACCCAGCTACCCGCGCCACCCCACTTCTCTCACTCGCTCCTAGCCCCCATGCTCCCCCAGCCCCGCGCCACCCCCACCCCTCAACACCTCCAAAATAGATCTCCTAATAAACACCTAAAAATAAACACCATAAGCTCCAGTAAATAAAAACTCAAACTCCTAATAATAACCTTCTCCAACCTAAACAAAAAACCACTAAATACCTCCCAAAAATCTCCTAAAACAACATGTCACCTCCATCTCCTCAACCTCCTTAAACTACCCACCCTCAACCCTCCTATAGCTCACCTTATCTCTACGAACACCCTAAAAATCACCAACAAAAAGACCCTAGAAAACTCTCCAACCATCCTAAGCCTCTAAACAAAAACGACCAACCCCCACTACTCCCATCTCCATCACCTACTCCCTCCCCCCGCCCCCCTAATATAAAAACCGCCTCCATCTCCTAACACCCTACTCTCCTCAATCCTCCCTAAAAAGAAACTCCTACATCCTAAACAAGACTCCATAAAACATCCATCAAGCACCTAAAAACCTCTATACTACCAACCAAATCCTCTCACCTAACGACAACACCTAACTTCACCAACACAAATACAAACCTAACCAACCAGACACATAACCTGGGGCAAAACACACTCCACCCACACCAACAAAACTCCTAATAAACACCTCACTCCAGCTCCCTAAACAATCTCTATCACCAATAACACATACCTCCAAAAACACCAAAGCTCCTCACCCCTAAGAACTCCAACCAACCAAAAACCACCTAACACCTAATAACAGAAACACCTAACTCCTAAAATCTCCATATTAAAAAATAAATCTCCAAACACTTACCCTCATCTCCAACTCTCCTATCCAAAACAACACCTAACTCCTAAATCTCCTCGAGACACAAACTCCTATAACTCTAACCTAGCTCCCAAAACACCAACCTAACAAATCTCCAAAAAGGCTCCTTCTCACTCCTTATGAATCCATCACCTAAAAACTCCTATACACCTAAGCACCCAAGCCATCGACCAATTCCTAAAAACCTAAGCACTTCACCTAACATATAAAATAAACTCCTACACCAACAAATCTCCTTCTCCTAATCCACCCTAAGAACTAACGACTCTCACTACCCCTCTACTCCAACTCCTAAACCTCCTAACATCACCTCAAAAACCAAAAGCACAACTCACCAAATCACCTAACGACCACTCCTCACACCTAAAAACTTCTCCTATCACTTAAAAATCTCCTCATCTCCAATCTCCTCCTAATTCACCTAACATCCAACTCCTACTCCTAATAAAACATCACCACCACCACCCACCACACACACCAACCCCCCACATTCTCCAGCACCAAAAAAACAACCCCTCATCTCCAACAAACCTCCTATAACATAAAAAACATCACATCCTAAAAAGTCAACACTCAAACAACCACCATGCCTAACTCCTCATAACAGCCCCACACATCCTTCCCAACACTCCTAATAAACCTCCATACTCCACAACACCAAACTCCAAGTACCAAAAACTCCTATCACACCACAAACCACCCACCCTCATCTCCAAAGCTCCCCCCCTCATCTCCTCACCTCCTCATGCTCCACACCAACCTCCAAAACCAACACCTATAAAACTCCAAACCAACCTCTCCCCTATAAAAACTAACCCACAACTCCTAATCACCACATCTCCTAAATACACCTAAACTCAAAAAAAACCTACTCCTCAAATAACTAACAACTCCTCTAGAACAATCTCACTCCACTCTCCTAATCACCTCACCTAAAAAATCTCCTCTATAAAACCTCCATCTCCAAAAAAAACCAATCACTATATCTCCTAACCCTACTACACCAAACTCCTACCTAAACCAACAAAAGTACATCCAAATCTCCAACCTCCAACAAACACACTACCCAAACCACCTCCAACTACTCCTATCCTACACCCAATCTCCTAAAAAACCAACTCCCTATAAACTCCATCTCCTATCTCCAACAAATACTCCAAGCCTCCTAACACCAATAAAAATAACCCCGAACAACTCCAAAAAAAACTCCTCCCTACACTCCAACACCTTAATAAATCTCCTGCAAAAAAAAAGTCTCCTCAGCACCAAAAAACCACCTAAACCTAAACTCCAACACCTAAACCCGCCACCCGCTCCAGGCCCCCCACCACCCCTCATCACCCTTACATCCCAAGATCTCACCTAAAAATCTCCAACAAAAAATACCTCCACTCCTAAAAAACCTAAACAAAGAACAACCGACCGAAAATCTCCTAATCACTCATCTCCAAAATCCTAAAAACACCTAACACCACTCACCACCTAACAACTCCCAAAACCAAATCACCTAACCTATATAATCATCTCCAATCACTCAACGCAACTCCTAACTCCTAAAGCATCTCCTCCAAAAAAACAAACACCTAAGGGATCTCCTAAAACGCACCACAAAACTCTAAACACCTCAAAATCCTAAAATCTCCTAATCATCCTAGTCTCCTAAAAAGAATCACCTAATACTCCTAAACCCACCGCAGCAACCATCTTCACCATCCTAAAAAATAACTCCTAAATCCTATCTCCTCTAACACTCCAAAAAAAATCATCACCTCCTTATATCTCCTAGGCACCTTAAAAAACTCCAACCTAAAGAACTACCTCCAAATCAAAACCAACATTCCTAACTAACTCCTACACAACCACGCAAGACCCCCCTCATCACCACTTCTCTCACAGCATCTCCAATCTCACCTTATCTTCCTAAACACCTAAAATCACCCAATAATAAAAAAACTCTCCTAAAAACACCTCCCATATCTCCATCCTAATCTCCTCACACCAAACAAAAAACTCCTACTCGCAAAACAAACTCACTAACCAAACACTCAAAATCTCATACAAAAAATACTCCTCACAAACACCACAAAACTCACCTGAAAAAAAAACACATAAAAAAACATAAAAAACACCTTTAAAAATCCTAACCTACTTATAACTAAAAATCCCCCTCACTCCTACCCATCCACCTAAATCTCCTAACAGTACTTCCTAAACCATCTCTCCAATAAATAAATCAGACCTAAAACAAAATACCACACTCCTCACACTCTAGACGCCACCATCACCAACACCCAACACCTCATAAAAAAAACGAACCAAACCATAAACAGCCAAACCCTCACACTACCCAACCAAAACAACACCAACAATCGACCAAACCAAAACTCCAAAAAACTCCAAACTAACACCAAACCTAAAAAACCGCCCACATCTACCAACCTCCATCTCCAACCCCCCCTTCAACAGCACCTACTAAACCAAACAACTCCTACACCTGGATCCCTTCACACCTCAAAATCCTACACAAAAAACAAGTACAAATAATACACCATACCAAAAACCACCAAACACACCAATGAAATCGCAAAACTCCCACATCCCTAAATAACACTCCTAAAAAAGCTCCAACACCCTACAACACAAAAAGCACCTACTCCTAACAAACATCTCCTAACATCTCTAATCCTAAATAAAACTCACCTACCTATCCAAAACAACCACCTACCTCTCTCCTATTAAACTCCTAAAACCAAAGCTCCTAACCACACTCTCCACCAAAGAGTTCCCTACAAACCAACTCCTAAATACACCTATACCATCCCTAACAAAATAATCTCCTCACTCCTACTCCAAATTCACCACAACAAAACTCCTAAAAACCAACCTCCATAAAAATCTCCTAATATAATCCTATCACCTAAATCTCCTAAAACTCCTCTCCTCTCCTAAAAACCCATCCAAAAATCTCCAAAAACTCCCAGAACTCATCCCTAAAAAACACTAACTACCTACTACACTTAAAAAATCCAAAAAATCTCCTAACTCCAAAACATCTCCTAAAACCCTTACAAACAACTCCAACCACCAAAAAGTAAAAACCTCCTAAACTCCTACACCTAAAAAACTCCTAACTAAAAACCAACCTACCTCCTTAACTACGCCTCAACAAAAAAAACTCCAACCCTCATCTCCTAAAACAACCTACCAAAAACACCAAAAATCACCAAATCTCCTTAAAACCATCACCTACTCCGAATCTCCTAACCTACACCAACATACTACAACTCCAGAGACTCTACCAATCTCCAAAACTACACCTAAAAACACCAAAAAGCACCAAAAACACCAAACCCCCCAACCCGCGCCGAACACAACCCTCCACCCCATCACCCCACCCCTTCATCACCTAACAACTCCTAATAACCCCACATCTCCAAAAGCATCTCCTAAAAAACTATCTCCTAACTCCTAAAACTCAAAAAAAAAAATCACCAAACACCTACTCACTCCTTCTCCAAACTCCTAATAAAAAAACTTCTCCTATTAAGACTCCTAAACAAACTCGTCCAAAACTTCCCAACTCACCTATCACCTACACAAAAATCCAATAAACCAAAAGAAAAACCTAACACCTATCACACCAACAAGCAAAAAACTCCAAACTCCACAAAAAAAACCTAACAAAATAAACTCTACTCCTAAAACCCCTCATCTCCAATCACCTAACTCCCCTACTCCTAAGCCACCATACCAAACTCCAAAAACCTCCAAACCAACTAATAACCAAAACATCCAAACCCCACCTAAATAGAAATAACTCCTAAACTCCAAAAACTCCTCTCCAACCTACTCAACTCTCACACGAAACTCAACACCTACTCCTATCATCCACCCTAAAATACCTAAAAAAAACAAAAAACCTAAACTTTCCCACCCACCCTCCAGAGGCCCATCCACCAAATCACTCCAACACCACCTCTGAACTCCAACCACCAACAAATCTCCAATACCACCCCCCCCCACCCCACAACCTCCAACAATCTCCAGAACATCCAAACCACCTCCAAGAACAACTCCTAAAAAAACCAAAACACTACGCTCCTCAAAACAAAAAAACACCAAAAATAATCTCCTAAAATCAACACCAAAAAACTCCTAAAAAAAAAATCCCAATAATAGCACCAAAAACTAAACTCCTATCACCTATCCTAAACTCCTAACCCGACCCATCACCCAACACCTAACCACCCCCACATCCTCCAAACCGCCACATCTCCCTAACCCACACTTCTCCTTCTCCTACTCCTTCCCACCTCCTATAAAAATCACCAAAGAAAACACCAAATCTCCTAAATCCATCCACCCCCCTCATCTCCTAACCACCCCTCAATCTCCAAAAAAAAAATATCTACCTTCCTAAATCTCCTATGAGAACACCTACTTCCCTATAAACCCACTCCAATCTCCTAGAACAACTCCCAAATCACAACACCTAAATAAAAAACTCCAAAAAACCAATCACCAAAAAACATCTCCAACTCCTAAACCACCACCCTCAATCACCTTCTCACCAACTAATCTACTAAATAACCAATAACTAACAACTCCTATACCCCCCACATCACCAACCACACCTCACCTAAAAAAATCACCTACTCCTCACCTACTCTCAACAACACCTAACCAACACCTAAAAAAAACTCCTAAAAGACACCATAAAACTCCAAAACTCCTACATCTCCTTTAAAAACCTACAATACTCCAAAGTAAAGCCTCCAACAAAAAACAAAACTACCACCAATACCGAAAAACACCACCACACCACACCAAAAAGACCCATAGATCCACTCAAAAACCTCAAAAAACTCAACCCCCTCAAACACAAAATACACCAAATTCACCAACTCCAACAAATCTCCAACACCATACCTTCCCTAACTCCTAAAACCACCAACTCCCGAACCCGACCAAAAAAACTAAAAACAGCATCCAAAAAAACTCCACGCACCCAGCACCCAGCACCTACACCCAACCATCCACCAACACTCTCGGCACAACCACCACCAAACGCACCAAAACTCCAAATCACCAAAATATCCAAAAACTCCAAACACCTAGCACCAAAACACCACAACAACACCTATCCCCCCTATCTCCAAAACCTGCTCGCTCCACAACACCACAATTAATATCCTAACCATCCAAAATTAAGCACAAACTCCTCACTCCAAACTAACCTAAAACCTCCAAACAAGAACATCACCAAACCACTCCACCTTCTCCTAAAAACACCAAACACCTAAACCAAGTCTCCTACCACCTCCAAAACAACTCCTCCACACCTAAAAACCTCTCCTACTCCACAAAATAAACACCAAACTCCTACAATCACACAGCCCTCATCCACCACCCCCCACCTTACCACAACACCACACCAATCTCCAACACCTACAAATACAAAAAAAAACAGCGCCAAAACTCCATAAAAACCAAAAAAACTCCATAAAGAAAACCTTAACACCCTACTCCTAACACCTACAACATCCACACACTTACACCAAAACTACACCACCCAACAATACTCCACACACACCTCCTACTAGCTCCATGACAACTCCAATCTCCAACAACAATCTCCCTAAAAACATCACCTCAACCTCTAACTCCCATACAACCAAACTCTCCTACTCATCCTACACCTTCCATACCCTACACCACTCCACGAAAAAACTCCAACCCCACATCACCAACAAAAAATCCAATCACCTCCAACTCTCCAACACCTATCAACTCCTACCAACGCCCAACACCAAACTCCTAAACTCCTAAAAATACACCTAGAAAACTCCCACTCCTACTCTCCAATAACATAATATCTCCACATCATCCTAAACTAAAGACCAAAAGCCAAATCCACCTCCAAATCTCCTACTCCTAACCACCTTCCTACATCTCCTAAACTCCTATCTCCATTTCATCTCCTAATCTCCTTACTCCTACCTTCTCCTAAACCTCCCTAATCTCCAATCCACCTAACAAATATCTCCTACCTCCTAACTCCCTGCACCTCCAAAAGAACCTCCTAAAAAATTCACCTAAATCACCTATCAACACCCAACTCCCTAATAACATCTCCTCTCAATCTCCTCACCTCCACAAATACTCATCATCCTAACCTACACCTACTCCTCGTCCAAACTATACACACCAACTCCTAAAACCATCCAATAAAATGCTTCCAACCTACTCCTTCTCCTAACACCTCAAACTCCTATAAACCTACTCCTACATCCTAACCTCCCTAACTCCTTATCTCCTAAATAAAAATCCTAAATAACGACTGCCTAAAAATCAAAAAAAAAACTCCCAACAACCTAAACACAACTCATCTAAACTCCAACAAAAACGGCGCCCAGGAGGGGCTCACCACGAGATAAACCGGTTCGGGCGCCGTGGCGCCCCGGAACGACAGGGGGGGGGGGTGGCACACCGCCGGGGCCCGCGTGGCGGCGCACACCAACCGCGCAAACCCAACCACCACAAATGAGCCAACCCGCCCCACACAGGCCCCTCGCCACCCTCCACCCGCCACCAACCACCCCGCGCAGCACAAACCCACCCACCCCCCCACCACCCCCCCCACCCCACCCCCCCGCCCCGCCCACCCCCCAACACAAACACCCCGCCCCCATGCTCACCCCACCACCACCCCCCCGTCCCCACCCCCCCCAACCGGCACCTCTGCCACCCCCCCGCCCCCCCCCCCGCGCCCGCCAGAGCCACCCCCACCATCCAATCCACCCCACCCCTCACCCCAGCCACCCAACGCACCCCACCCCACACCCACCCCCCCCTAACCGCTCCCATCGCCTGCCACCCCCCGACAACCCAGCCCACCCCCCTCAACTACTTCATCTACACAACTAACCACACTCCTAATCACCTAACATCTCACCTACCACACTTCTCCAACCCCCTCCTACCCCCCCCCCAAGCTCCAACTCCCCCACCCGACGCGCCCGCGCGCCAAGCCACCCCACACCGTCACCTCTCCGCCCCGCGTCCAGCACCCCCCCCCGCGCCCCCCCGCTCGTGCCACCAACCAACCCCCCCGCTCCCCCTCTCGCCCCTCGCCACCCCACCCCTCATCCTCACTACCACACCCAGCTCTTCAGCACCGCCAGCCACCCCCCCATCTACCTTGCTCTTCCATCATAGTCCCATCATCACACACGACCCGGCGCACAACGCTCTGGACAAAAGACCCATCACACTTCCATGCCCCTCTGCCAGGGGTTGCGGGTGGGGGGGGAGGGTTAGTGTGGGTGACAACAAAAGGGTACAGTTGTCCCGGGCCCGAGGGAGTAGAGGGTGTGCTCAGAATGGTGTCCTCATAAAATTGTTACTACTTCTATGGGCGCTGGGGGGGCCCTTTCAGATGAACTTATGTCCCTTGGGCCCGGCCCAAAGCTGCCAGCCGCCCACATTTGCCCTCTCCTCAGCAGCCCCCCAGCCCCCCCCACACAAAGGCTCATCAAATCTTTTCTTTGAGGGTCTCCATGAGCCCCGCCCTCCCCCAACCCACCACCACCGGGCCCCAACCACCACCAACCACCACCCACCACAGTAGGCCTTTGGTCTCCTATTCCCCATACACTCCACACCACACTAACCTTACAAGCCCCCTCACACATCCACCAGTATTCAGCCCGCACCGTCCAACACCTCCCACCCCTCTCCCACCCCCTAATCCCCACGCCACCAACCTACCCCGCCCCCACCAAGCCAAAGTCCCCATAACCTTTGGTATGTATGACTCTTCCCCATCAGGCCATGTCACTCAGCACACGCAATGCACAACAACACTCAGCACACGAAACACGTACACAACGTATGCCACAATTACACCACACACAAAACCCACACAGCCTCACACACAACACACACACATGACACACAGAAAACACCACACACACACGCTGTAGCGTGCACACATGCATGCACAGCAACTCCAATCGCACGCCACGCACGCACCAGCAACGCACTGCAACGCATGCACGCAAGCAACCGCACATCATAACACACACACAACCATACCCATGACACAGACATCAACACCACACAAACACACACAAATGATACTGTAGACATTCTCTCTCATACACAACACAAACTTTGATAACCGTCCATTCAGGATCACGGAGACCAAAAAACAACAAACAAAAGTACAAAACCGAGCACAGGCAACATCAAAGACAGCAGACACAAACAACACACACAACACACAGGCAAACACACATCACACCAGACTAGCAGACCAACCACACACACAGACGTACCTATATACACAACAAACACCACACGAGACAAACACGACACACAGACCTAAATACACACACACACACCACACAGGCATACACACGACAACCAGACCTAATACACACAAATGCTATTAGACACATGAACATGAAAGATATTCCTCCATGGTTTCCCAATACTGAGGCACTTTTGGTGAGTGCAGTACCATACAGAAAATGTGGACAGTATGTGTCTATTCACTCATGGATAATGCTCAACGACAACACACTGTGTGCATAACACACCAATGGTACTACCATAAAATTGTTAGTAGCAATGGCAATACCATGAGAATTCATGTGTGCAATCAACTACTAAGTGATGGAACAACTATTTTTTAATTCCAAAAATCTTGAGATTAGATTTCTATGTCTCGTCTTATTATTAATATCCTATCTACTGTTTTTTAATTTCATGACCTGGTATTAAATTTATCCTAATGGTACACCTGTTATCAAAACCGGGCCTGGATCTTTTTTTTCTGGATGGATTTCATCGACTTGTAGCCTGAGAGGACGTGCACAATGCCACGGTATTTTGAAGCAGTCCCAACTAAATTACCTCAATGGCTCGTAAACTATAAATTTTGTGTACTATGGCTATGTTTTTATTATTCAATGAAATAATAACATGTAGGTCAGATATGTTTGAGTTGATTTTGAATAGGGAATTTTCTGTTGTGACCTAGGCCTAAGGTCTGTATTTTGTAACGGGTTGAGTATTTGAGTCAACATTTGACATATTCTATAACATATTTCTTTCTCTACATTTCCCTTAACCCCCCGACAAAACCATAACATTTTGGCTGGGAAGGAATTGATGGGGCTACTTACTGCTTAACCGTTATATTCGAGCCCTAGCATTATCAACATGGACACTCCTGTGTCATCTGGTAGTTAGGCCATGCAATGTCACAGACAGCTTTCATGCGTTTGCTTTTAAGAGCAGAATATATGAGAGCGAAAAAATAATCAACTTCGATATGCCTGTTGTATACTCTTTTATTTGGGATAGTCCTTTACTGCAGCCTGGCCAGACCAGACGTTTGAAATCATTGTTGTTCAATTACACAAGTTGCATGCTGTGTGTATAGATGTAGAATGGCATGGAAAAGCCTCTGAAATGTCTCCAAAAACCCTCCATTTTGCTGACTCATTGAGAATGCATGTAGAGAGATTCTATTATACATCTAATTTAAAATGTCAAAGTCCACACCCCCCAATAACAACACACAATAGGATTATCAGTAAGCATGGTTGTGCATTAGAGCAGAGGGGGGAGTGGGGAGAAGAGCATCGCACTGAAAGCAGGGGAAGATGGGGGCAACAAATAAAAGCTTACTTCAGTTCATATGAAAATGTTCTTGTCTGCCAGAGAAATGCAGTGATTTTCTCCCATCTCTCTCTTTCTCTATCTCTCTTTCTCTCTCTCTCTCTCTCTCTCTCTCTCTCTCTCTCTCTCGACTCTCATCCACAGGCTCCCCATCTCTTCTCACATCTCGCTCCTCGTCATCTCTCCTCGCGGTGGCGCATAACCTTTGCCAGTCACTCTATGACAAAAGCATATTTTTTATTTTTAAAATGAAAGCTGAAAGCTTTTGCCCTGCCTTCCTGGCGCAATAGTTATATTCAATGATATGAAAAATGAAAACTGCCCAAAGTGTGCAGGAGCTGTTTTGGTTAGCTCTGCAGGCAAGCGTAATTGGGATTTTGAATTTGTAAGGCCAGCATCTACTATTTAATTTTCTTTTTTTTTTTGTCTTTTTATTTTGCAAGTTCGGTCCTCCCTGTCTGACAAGACCCCATATGAATTGGTTGTCATTTAGCCAGACGAAAAAATGAGAGTGATAGATAAAGAAAATGCAGTTGAGGAAAAAAAACAGCAAAGCAACAAAAAACAAAAAGCACAGAAATAAGCCATTTTATAACCGCAAACAAAGAACAAAGTCCACCATCTTTAAAACACCATTACTGTGTCACCAAGTGTTCATTAAAATAGCTGGCACGGAACTAAATAGTTTTTTCATCTCTGATATGGCATTAAGGTGATGCTGATGACTCTCTCTCCTCTCTCGCCATCTCTCCCGTCGCTACTCCATCTCAACAGTGAAAATTCTCTCTCTCTCACTCTCTCTCACTCACTCTCTCTCTCCGCATGCGCCCCACAGAAGGAAGGTTGGATTGAAGAAGTGAGCCCCCTCGCCACAACAACCCCTACTAACCCCCCAACAACCCAATCACCCAATCCACCCACATCCAACCATCCACCCAACCAAGGCATCACAGAAACTTTCAAGCATTGTGTGTGGCTGAAGCAAAGCTAAGCTTCCCCGTGTGATTGTTGTGTTGTCTGAGAGGCGTTGGAGGTGTAGATAGTGGTCTGCTGTGTGTTTGTGAAGAGCGGGGGCCCTGGCTTTAAACAAGTACATAACACACATGCATGCATGCCATGCAGCGTCCAACACACACACACTGCAGACTCAACCCGCACGCACGGCACTCACACTAACACGTACACACGTAACACAGACAAAAAACACACACGCACACGCACCAACACGCGCACGCACACACTACGTACACGTACACACGCACGCACAGACAAATCACACACGACCCACGTACAAACTACACACACACACACATCCCCAAAAACACATCACACAGATCAGACAAACACACACCACACACACACACACACTACATAGCACACGTTACACCTACAAAAACACACTTACAAACCGTACAACACGTATACACGTATACACGTACATCCCACACACACAACGCACACGACACACCACACATCACACATCACCACTCACAACACAACCCACACCACACACACAACACACATCACACACACACACACACACACACACACACAGAGCCACAGTACGCTCCCCGTCTTACCCGTCACCCATCAGTAAGACAGATGTCACTGCTTGACATATGCAACACAATTTTTTTGAGAGATGATGATGGAAAAAGAAAAATTACCGTTTTTTTATTTTTTGTCGAGCTGAATTGATATAATTAAAATTCGCCGCCATGCTTTTGTGAACTTCTTCTTTTGCAGGTTTTTACAAATGTGAGAGGAGCTCATCAGCAAAGTGTGTTGTTATCCCGCTCCCTTTTTACTCCTCTCTTCTCTCCTCCTCCTCCACCTCCTCCTCAACTCTCTTCCTCGGTTCACTACACTCTTCACCTCCCCCTCTCCTCTTTCCTCCAACAACCACCCCCCGCCACGCCACCCATCACCCCGCCTTCATACAACCAATTTGCATCAATATTATCATCGCTGTACAAGTCTGCAGGCAAATCTTTCCGCGCCACTGTGCAAAAAAACAAATCATTTCCAGGACGTGCAGCAGTCCCCTGACCACGCGCGCCTATGTTGTTGCGCGCATTGACCCTCGCGTCAATGACGAATGCTGAATCCTGTGTATAATTGGGTTTTCCTAGCGCGCAGTCTAACGCTTGCCTTTTGTGTGCCGCGCACTCTCTAAGACTCGCGAGTCAGTCCGACGAAGCATTTGTTATGCACTGTGTGCTGCACAAGTTGACCAGAGTGATTCTGTCTGTGCCTGTCTGGTGCCAGTGCCTGATGACTGTAAGTGGGGCTCTGGGTGTGTTGTGAGGCCCTTGCAACAAAATTGATAAATGCAATAAAAAAAGCTAATATTCGCTCCACAAGAAAGCCTGTTATTGCTAGTTCGTTGGAAAAAAAAAATAAAAAATGTTATATTGAAACTGTTAGGCACAAACCAACACTCAGGCGCAAACCATGCGCAAACAACAGATCCCCAGCTTCAACCACACCCCCAATCACTCATACAACACCACACACACTCATAACAATACACACAATAGAAATGGTCAAGGTACGCCATTTTTGAAAAGACATTATTCGTCCATAATTACTTATCCCAAATGTACTTTAAATACTTTACTTGTAATAAAACTTTATTTCTTTCTAATCATTCCTTTCCTTTCTAACTTCTTCTCTTTCTTTCTTACCTAATTAAGCCTTTTCTTTCTCTCTTTTCCTTCTTCTCGTACTCTCTTTCGCATCATTCTTATCCTTCTTGTCTTTCCATCACCTCCTCACACCTTCTATTCTACATCATCTTCTACTTCTTCTTCTTCTTCAATCTGTCATTCTTCTTCTCTTCTTTCTTCTACTTCTTCTACCTTCTTCTGCGTCTTCAACTTATTCTTATTCTTATTCTTCTACTTATTTCTAATTATACTTATTCTTCTACTTATTAAATCTATATTATACACCTTGTTCTGCTACCTCCTCTTCGTCTTCTTCTTCTTCTTCTTCTTCAACTTTTTCTTTCTTCTTCAACTTCTTCCTTCTTCTCTTCTTCTTCACCTTGTTCTGAGACCTCCTCTCTTCATTCTTCTTCTTCATACTCTTCTACTACTTCATTCTTCTTCGACTACCTTCTTCTGCTTTCATTCTTCTTCTCTTCTTCTTCTTCTTACATCTTCTTCTCTTCTTCCACCGTTTGTTCTGGTCCACCCTCTTCTTCTTCTTCTTCTTCTTCTTCTTCGTCTTCTTCTTCTACTTCTTCTACTTCTATCTTCTTCTTTCTTCATCTTCTTCTTTACTTCTCTTCTTCTTCTTCTTCTCTACTTCTTATTCTTTCACCTTTGTTCTGTCACCAC
>NW_026945737.1:30000-36119 GCF_034702125.1 Engraulis encrasicolus
GATTCATTTGCACCCTGGGATTACAATCACTACGTAGTCCGGATTCATTTGCACCCTGGGATTATAATCACTACGTAGTCTGTATTCATTTGCACCCTGGGATTACAATCACTACGTAGTCCGGATTCATTTGCACCCTGGGATTACAATCACTACGTAGTCCGGATTCATTTAGCAACTTGGCTGATTGTCAATGGGAAATTGTATTACAAATAACAAATTACCGGTAGTTGACATAGTTAAGTAGTAGTTAAAGATACACTTTGTAATATGTTTAGTCATTTATTTCACAAATTCAGGCTGCCCATTCAAAAGTCATGAATATTTAAAACCACCATCAAATTCTAAGTATTCACTATGACTGGGAAATGTTCTTATCCATTGTCTGCCATTTTGAATTTCCAGATATAGACATTTTTAGCTGCAAAACATAGGCCTACTGTACTTATTACTGTACTTAGTAAATATTAGTTTATATTTCAGTAAAATTTACTGTTCCGTCTATACTGCCAAATTATTTTTTTTCATGAAAAGATTAAATTTGGCACTATAGACAGAACAGTTTCAATGAGCAGCATAGCTGCAATACCTAATCTGGCCACCATCCTACACGGTGCACATTTAAGTAGATTTGTTGATGATGCTTTTGGTACAATTCAACATAGCACACATCTAAAGAAAACAAACATATAATGTTCTAAACCACTATCGACCGAAGATGATGAAAAAGGTCTCTGTTGGGGAGAAGTTAAAACTTTAATCACATCACCATAGCAACATCACTTGTAAGGAGTGTGTGTGTGTGTGTGTGTGTGTGTGTGTGTGTGTGTGTGTGTGTGTGTGTGTGTGTGTGTGTGTGTGTGTGTGTGTGTGTGTGTGTGTGTGCGTGCGTGCGTGCGTGCGCGCGCGTGAGTGCGTGCGTGCGTGCGTGCGTGCGCGCGTGCGCGTGCGCGTGCGCGTGCGCGTGCGAGTGTGCGAGTGTGCGAGTGTGCGNGCACGCGCGCGTGCGCGCGTGTGAGTGTGTGTGTGTGTGTGTGTGTGTGTGTGTGCTTTTTGTGTCGAAGTCAACCTGCAGGATATCTCAAATTTGTTTTCTTTTCAGGAAAAAAAGGACAGCATGGCTTCTTTTTTTTCTTTTCTGGCAGAGTGGGAGATTGGGGGTGATCAAAAACTTGTGTTTTGCCAACTCCAAGGGGACCTATTTGGAAGTGAACAGCTAGCCTTTTTGTGAACGCTTGCACAGAAGTACTGTATGAAAAAAAAAAAAGAAACACAACACAAAAACCCAAACTGCTGAGAAACGTTTAAGCAGGAAGACAAAGGGAAAAGGGCTGTATTGCCTTAGAACACCCAGAGTCATTCTGAAGCAAGCTGAAAAGCCTCGCAGGAGACACAGTCTGCTTTATTTATTGATGGGCAAAATGTCTGAGAGGAAATTGCTTTGAACTTCGCACCGTTGCATCACAGCTGATATATTTTTTTTCCCAATGTAGCCTTAACAATGAAATGCAAGCATGTTGTACAGGAATCATTGAGAACCTTGTAGTTTGGTGTACTGATTGATTTATTTTATTTGCCTTTTTTTTCTTTTTAGCTTTCATATTCTTTAGTTTGACTTCAACAACATGTGACGGCCTTAGCACAAGCCTGTCTTTCAAGCTGAACAGAAAAGGGCTGACACACACACACAAACACACATGCACACTCATACACACACGCTGGCTCAAATTTTGCAAGACAGTGAAGGAATACAGAGTTATTCATGTCATCATGTACATACACGTACACGTGCACTCGTATGAACGAACTCTACAAATATGCCAAAACACACACACACACACACACACACACACACACACACACACACACACACACACACACACACACACACACACACACACACACACACACACACACACACACACACACACACACACACACACACACACACACACACACACACACACAGACACACACACACACACACACACACACACACACACAGACAGACACACACACACACACACACACATGCACACTCATATACACACGCATGCTCAAACACACACACATATACACACATACGCGTAGCCCCCCCCCACACACACACACATAGCCACACACACACATTCACATGCACACTCACATATACACACACACACACACACACGCGCGCGCGCGTGCACACACACACACACACACACACACACACACACACACACACACACACACACACACACACACACACACACACACACACACACACACACACACACACATACATACACACACATGCACACACACATGCACACAAATATGTACACATACACTCACATACACATGCACAGGCTAAACACACACACACACACACACACACACACACACACACACACACACACACACACACACACACACACACACACACACACACACACACACACACACACACACACACACACACACACACACACACACACACACACTTCAATCCTGCAAGGACCCATCGAGCATGCAACACTCTCAACACATCTTACTTGTGTCATCTCTGTATTTCAAAGATTTAGTACCGACTTAAAAGGGTGAGAAACGCGCTGTTTTGATGGCAGTTTTAAAATATTCTCTTTTACCCTCGGCCTTCCCTGTGCTACATGCAGAATGCATACAGACACACAGCCCTTATGGATGCTACCATATACACTACCGCTAGCACTAACATATTTCAACTCTGTGAACCTGTTGTGCCTTATGTATGCAGCATATAGGAATGGCATTCAGAGTAAATTAGCATTCTGTAAGTATATATTTTTCTAAAAGCATGTGTAAATTTGTACATGGATATTTGAAAGCACATATTGGAAGCACATTTTCCAACAAAAAAACAGACGATGCAAACTCAGATGAATTTCAATATTTTCATACATTTATACATTTCCTTCAAGTAAAACCATTGATATAAATGACTCTACTGTATGTGAGATTGCATTAATGATATTTAGATTACAGTTTTTTTTCCTGATTGCTAAAGCTATTTCTTTGAAATGTCAGGATGGCACTAACCCATCCACACCACATGGGGGAGCCGTGTAAGGGCTTCCGCCAATGATACATGTAGACCTCCTTGGCTTCCGCACACCGGCTCCGACAAAGTGCTGAGCACTGCTCAGCTAAAATTCGATTCCATTGTTTTCAATAGAACCACGCACACTGGCGCCGATGTCCGTGGACATTGGCTGATGTCGGATAGCAATTAGAGACGAGTTCTATTTTGTCGGCGCCGCCCATTGACTATCAATGCAATGTTCGTGTGAAATTTGGTTTGGGGGTCCGAATTATGTCGGAAGCAAAAGTGCGCCGCACTTTGTCGGAGCCGGTGTACGGAAGCCCTAACTCTTCAGTCCCCTAGGCCATAGGTCAAAGGCTCACGACACGAGTCACTTAGGGCAGTGTTTCTCAAACTTTTTCAGATCAAGGACCACTTTGTACCCCCCCAAAATGATCAGGGACCACCTGTCAACTGACTTTGACTGTTGACGGGTGCTAATTTGTCACTGCTAATTTTGATGCAGATTTCTTACTTTTTATTCACATTATAAGCCTTATTGTGTTGAAAACATGAAAATGTTACAAATATAGCCTACTGCTAGCTTATCTTGGAAAAGTAGAAATCCCCTCGCGGACCACCTGAGGTCTGTCACGGACCACTAGTGGTCCCCGCACCACACTTTGAGAATCACTGACTTAGAGGGACACCTGTGGAGGAGGTGAATACACTGGAGGCACCTGATCACAAGATGGCCTGCAATGCATCGGGGCTAGTAGCGTTATGCTCCAATTGTTACCCGGCATTTGGACACACACACACACGAATCAGGGCTAGTATGCTCCAATCGTTACCCGGCATTTGGATTGTCATGCCTGCTTGTGGATGTACTTGGGAGAACGTTATTTTATGTAAATGTCTGGGGGTTGTGAACTTTGTAGGAGAATGAATGAAACGAAGGACGGCACTCTTCAGATATTTTCTTTGTTTATTCCCCCACAAATATAGATTCAGCACCCAGTTGAGAACTGTTAAAATCAGCCTAAAATTAGCGCGTCTTCTCCTCTTTTTGAACTTTGTAGGAGAGGCAGTACCAGAGAGGCTCTGCAGACTGGGCTGGCCGTCACTGGAAGACGTGGGCTTGCGGTGGTCCTGAGGTAAGCGGTGACCTAAAGCATACTCTACATGCATCGTTAGAATCACACATGCTTACAGCCACATCAATTGCATACATTTAGTGTTAGAAGTTTATTGTTACAGGTAGGAGGTTAGGTACTAAACTGTAACTTTTACATTGTGGGGCCTCGTCCAGGAGTCAAACCCGGGACCTCTCACTCCAAAGACAAGAATCACACCCCCTGTCTTTGCAGAATTCTTCAAAGGAATTCTACAACCTGAGTCAAACCCGGGACCTCTCACTCCAAAGACAAGAATCACACCCCCTGTCTTTGCAGAATTCTTCAAAGGAATTCTACAACCTCTCACCAAATCAACAAAGCTGTGTACTGTACATACATAACATCTCAAGATCTTAAAGGGACACTGTGTGCATAGAGGCGACTGAGTGTAGAGGGATGACTGTGTTAAAGGGACACTGTGTGAGATTTTATTATTATTATTATTATTATTATTATTATTAAAGGGACACTGTGTGAGATTTTTTAGTTGTTTATTTCCAGAATTCATGCTGCCCATTCACTAATGTTACCTTTTTCATGAATACTTACCACCACCATCAAATTCTAAGTATTCATTGTGACTGGAAAAATTTCATTTTTCATACATGAAAAGGGGGATCTTCTCCATGGTCCGCCATTTTGAATTTCCAAAAATAGCTATTTTTAGCTGCAAAAATGACTGTACTTGGACCATACTAGAAAATATGTGTTTATTACTTCGTAAACTTTCATGTAAAGATCAAATTTGGCAGAAGACACCCCAGTTTCAATGAGCAGCATAGTTGCAGTACCTTTTTTGACCATTTCCTGCACAGTGTAACTTTAACTCTAGACACATTTGTAAAATGTAATGTTTTTTTCACCTATTCACCATTTGAAGAAAATACTCAACTACATCATAGCAACATTGCAATGACAGTACAGACAGACTTAAGTAACATATGAAGACATAGCCATTACAATTTTGGTGACAGTAAGAATATAACATAGGCTCTGCGCTAAGGGGTTAAGACACCCAACACATTATTAGCATACATTCCACAAAAGCAGCCAAAGTTTAAAAAACAGTTCTTTCGAACAGAAAAAAACTGTTCTTGAGTCATATTCACACACACACACGCACACACACACGCACACACACGTGTACACGAACACGCAAACACACGCACACACACACATATTCTCTCTCTCTCTGACTCTCTGACGCACACACACATATTTTCTCTCTCTGACTCTCTCTCTCTTTCACACAGAGGGTCTTCTTCAGCACAAACTTATACTACACACACACATACACACAGACAAGTGCAAGCACACACGCAAGCACGGACGAATGCACACGCGTACGCACACACACAGACACAGACACAGACACATACAAGCACACATACAAAGGCACTTTCTCTTTCTCTCTCTCTCTCTCTCTCTCTCAAACACACAAACACACACACAGAGACAGACGTACACGTACTCTCAGAGAGTGAGTAAGGAGGGACGGAGGGAGGGATGGTCTGTTTTCGATGAGCATTACCTCACACAGCCCCAGGGTCTGGTATGGCCCTTACGTAATGGGCCAACTCAACCATACACACACACACATGCGCACATGTACGCATACTCACACACACACACACACACACACGCACACACACACACACACATACTCACACACACACACACACACGCGCACACACACACACGCGCACACACACACACACACACACACACACACACACACACACACACACATACACGCACACACAACAGGGCCAGCTCAAGGGGAAAGAATGCATGGGGTTGCAGGTGCTCGTGAATGCTAACGCTAATGTTAGCCATGCTAACGTAAGGCCTCAGACCACGGTTGAGGAAAGAATGCAATAGAGATGTAACACACACACACA
>NW_026945738.1:0-17500 GCF_034702125.1 Engraulis encrasicolus
GGCCTTGAAACGAAATACCCGGGGGGCCCGGATTTAGGGGTAACATAAATCCCCTAGCAAGTAGTAGGCAATGTTTTTTTGGTTCTGGCTGTGAATAGTCGTAAGTGCCTAGACTGCCAAGATGGCTTATTCTCGGCCGCCCTATATGAATTGGGGTTTACACACGTCTATAAGTTAATTTATTTCTCTGCCTTGCGTCAGCCCATGATAGCGTCCTAGTTGTTTTAGAGAGAGAGAGAGATAAAGAAAAGGAGAGAGAGAGAGAGAGAGAGAGATAAAGAGAGAGGCCTCATGCATTTTCCCCCTGCTAATTTCCACAGAAAGAACAGCTCGAGATAAAGAAAAAAAGGAGAAGAAATCATGGCCTAGATCAGGGAATCCCATACAAATGCACACCGCTGTGCAGCTGCTGCTCTTGAATTGAAAATGCCCCCTCTCCTCTCCTCTCCTCTCCTCTCCTCTCCTCTCCTCTCCTCCACCCTGACTCTCATCTACCATGTCATTCTCATACCGCTTCTAGCCGCCGCATCCCCATTGCTCTCCCGCTCGGCAGACGGCTGGTCGCCTCGCCTCCATCTCCATCTCTATCTTCGTGTCCGTCTCCGCGGCTCCCCTCTCTTTTTCCCATCAGCCCCCCTCTGAGCTCCATCTCCCGGCTCCCATCTCCGCTCCCCTGTTTGCCCACATATGAAGCTCCCTGAGCTCCCCTGAACTCCCCTGCTCCTCTCCTCTCCTCTCCTCTCCTCTCCTCTCTTCTCCTCCTCTCTCCTCTCCTCTCCTCTCCTCTCCTCTCCTCTCCTCTCCTCTCCTCTCCTCTCCTCTCCTCTCCTCTCCTCTCCTCCCCTCCTCTCCTCTCCTCTTCTCCCGCCTACCTGCTCCGCTCCACACAAGTCACCTGGCCTCCCGCCCCCTCTAACATATACACAGGGAAGCCGACAGAGGGGGAGACAAAGGGGTCAATTGCCCCGGGCCCAGAGAAGAGGACCTGCCCAGATTTGGGACCTCATTACATTGTATGGATTGAGGTGAGGGCCCTTTTAGATGACTTTGTCTTAGGCCCAGTAAAACGCTGTTAGCGGCCATGTATATACAGTATGTATCCCACTACTACCCACACAGCACTGCACAGCACGCATACGTATATAGAGTTTGATTCGGTGCAGGCCTCTGAGAGACAGTGGAGCAATAGGCAGAGTGTTATTGGCATTAGGTCTCAGGAGAAGCACAGTAGGAATGATGGCCCACAACCTCCAGCAGCTTTCCTGTAAGTGAAGGCCACACAGACCTATACTGCACTGTTTATGTGATGTCTGTCTGTCTGTCTGTGTCTTTGTCTGTGTCTGTCTATCTCTGTCTCTCTCTCTCTCTCACGCACGCACACAGATACACACTTTTCTTTCCCTCAGGGCCCTGTGAAGGCCACATACAGTAGACCACATGCTGTCTCTCTGCCATTCACATTCTGTTTGTTCTCTCTGTGTCTCTTGGGGCTCATCTTGCTGGAACAGATGAGTCAAACGCAAACGCAACAGCCAAACAAGCTGGACCCGTTATTTAGATATGATGGGTACATGTCAGATGACATGTCACTGTTACTGTACGTACATCTGTGTACGGAGCTTTCCAGAGGGCAGACGTCCTCTGGTGAGCGCTGGGAATGCTGTTCTAGTGACAGCTGGATGGAGGACAACAGTAAGAGCCAGGGTGGCTGACAGCTTTTTTGCTGGGCCCAGGACAAACTCATCTGAAAGGGCCCCCTACCTAATACATGTAATGTAATGGGGACCCAATGTTGGGCCCTCTATCCGTCTGGGCCCTCGACAACATACCCATTTGTTCCCCCCTCCTGTCGGCGGGCCTGGCAAGAGGAGTGCACAATGGAACCAGCAAGCAGAGGACACTGCAGTCATGTCATACATCCAGAAGCTTCTGCCAAGCCTGTAGCGTATAAATGATATATGAGGGAATATATGACTAGTGAGCAGGGGGACAAAAAATAGATCACTGGAAGTCCAGAGCAAAGGGACACACAGCAGGCATTTGCTGTAGCCCACAATGTGATGTTCAGTCTAATTAAAAAAAGGGGAGAAACAGACATTGAGTGATGTTATGCTTAATTGTCCTTAGACACTCTGGTATGTTCGATGGAGCCTGTTCTGTGAAATTAACATTATAATAGTGAATTATGAGCTGTCATGAGATTGGCCCACCCCTCTCCGCTAACTATACTATTTTGGTCACTTTTCTTCAGTTCAGAGATGCACTACAACTGTGTAAAGGAGTATATACCATATTCCTCGGCACTTGACACAAGGGATTTGAGATGACGCATGTCCACCCATCTCAGCTGTACTGTTTTGCCCTTTTTTGCTCAGGGATGGACTTCAAAGCTGTTCTCAGATGCTTTCCCCTAGCTTAAATTACTTATTCTTATTATTTTTATTTTTATTTTTATTTAATTTGTTTTATTTTATTTTATTTTATTATTATTTTTACCTTATGTTTTATCTTAATGTTTTTAAATGCTTTTTGACTCTAATTCATTTCCTTCTTTCTTCCCTGTTTCCTTTCATTTACATTTGTTAACTTTGTGAAGCACATTGAGTTGCACCTGTGTATGAAATGCGCTATATAAATAAACTTGCCTTGCCTTGCCTTGCCTTCATAGCTTCATAAATGAGAAAAAATCTTAACAGTGTAATGTTGTTTACACAGTATTCCATATGATCTATCTGTGCATACAGTGCTTAACATGAGGGAGTGATCTCCCTGGCTGTGGTGTGAAGCTAATGGTAGTCATCTGATTGTGTGTTTTTGTTGGAAGGAAGTGTAGTGGTAGGGCGATTGCTTTTGAAAGCTGGGTTGTTCACCTCTGCAAGAATTATGGGATGTGGCTGGCTATGGGTGGCACTAAAGCAACAGTTCTTCTGGTGCAAATAGGCTAGTTTAAGATACTAACTCTCTCTGCCTCTCTCTCTCTCTCTCTCTCTCTCTCTCTCTCACTCTCTCTCTCTCTCTCTCTCTCTCTCTCTCTCTCTCTCTCTCTCTCTCTCTCTCTCTCTCTCTCACACCACACACACACACACACACACACACACACACACACACACACACACACACACACACACACACACAGTATGTAGACATACACACACACACACACACACACACACACACACACACACACACACACACACACACACACACACACACACACACACACACACACACACACACACACACACACACACACACACACACACACACACCCAAACACCCAAACCTGCCAAGGTCATAATAGGGCTCCCACCAACAATATTGGAGGGCCCTGCGCCCAGCGGCAAATACCTTGCTTGCCCCATCTAAAATAGCTCTGCCCCTGCCTGCACACGTCACCTCACCTGGTGGTCTGCCTTGGAGGAGCCTGGCTTCCTCATTATCACTCCCCGGAGAATCAGTGTGTGTGCATGGAAGCCAACAAGGGGGTGGCGAACGTGTCATTTGTCCTGGGCCCAGGGAGAGAGGGGGGCCCAGAATTGGGTCCTCATTACATTATATGATTTGAGTGGGGGGCCTTTTCAGAGGACTCTGTCCTGGGCTCGGACGAACACCTCAACTGCCTCTCATGTGTGTAGTGTACCGCAAGTCCCAATAGTAAACACGGCAGTGCTAATGCAACACGTAGAGAGTTGAATGTAGCACTCACATAGTATCTGTCCAACTTTCTTCAGTGTTGAAATAACACTGCAACACTTCTGGCATGGACCCACGCTGGTGTTTTGGCGTCTCCCCTGGGCCTCCATCTTAATCTCCTGAGCACCTCCTCTGTCCCCCGTCATCCATCACCCGCCCGCCTGCCTGCCTGCCTGCCCGCCACTGCTGCCGCTCAGTGGGATTGGACCGTGGGAGGCGGGCGGGCAGGCAGCCTCTAAGTGCTGTGACCGGAACCGTGCGGCTGCTTTGTGTCTGCCCATATGACGGTGGAGTGTCAGGAGGGCTGTGTGCATCTGTATGCATGTGTTTGTGTGTGTGTGAGAGAGTGAGAGACAGAGATGGTGTGTGCGTGTGTGTGTGTGGGGGAGGGGGGGAGTGTTTGTGTGTGTGTGTGTGTGTGTGTGTGAGGGAGGGAGGGAGAGAGAGAGAGTGTGTGCGTGAGAGAGAAAGACAGTGTGTGTGTGTGAGAGAGGCAGAGTCAGAGAAAGAGTGTGTGTGTGTGTGTGTGTGTGTGTGTGTGTGTGTGTGTGTGTGTGTGTGTGTGTGTGTGTGTGTGTGTGTGTGTGTGTGTGTGTGTGTGTGTGTGTGTGTGTGTGTGTGTGTGTGTGTGTGTGTGTGTGTGTGTGTGTGATGGATCCCTTGCCACCTGTCCCCCAGGGAGCGGTGGAGCCATCTCCATGGCTGTCTCCGCTGCCATCGCGTGGTCCCCTCCCTGTGTCTATCTATCCTGCATGAAGCGTACCTTTGACACCACGCCGACTTGTTTTGGGTCCCCTCTCCCAGCAGTAATTGATTTCGCTTTCGCATTGTGATTCCCAATCTCTCTTTCTCTGTCCCCATCTCTAGCTCTCCCTCTCGCCTCCCCCAAATCTCACTTATACTCTCTCTCTCTCTCTTTCTTTTCTGTCTTCCGCTTGTCTTCTAACCCCCCTCCCTCCCTTCCTCCCTCCTTCTCTCCCTGTCTGTCTTGGTCGTCTCTCGGGGGAAATGAAAGAATGAAAATACGGTGGGTGATGTTTACGGGCAGGTGTCGGCCCCGTGACAGATGGTCAAAGGCAGCATTATCAGGGGCTGATGGAGGTGCTGAACGAGGTGGTTAGACTGGGAATTGGTTCCTGAAAGAGATGTGCCAACATATTAAGAGGGAATGCGAGAGTTCCAAAGTGGAGCGAGAGAGAGAGAGAGAGAGAGAGAGAGAGAGAGAGAGAGAGAGAGAGAGAGAGAGAGAGAGAGAGAGAGAGAGAGAGAGAGAGAGCGAGACAGAGACAAAGCTGTTGGGTTTAGGTGAGGAGACCCTGATGGTGGATGGATGGATGGATGAATGGATGGCTTGGAATGGAGGAATAAATTGAGTTGCTGATAGGAAGGAGAAAATTACATGGAATCTCTTGAACCTGTTGGAATGGGATCTCTTAAAAAGTTTTAACACTAGAACTACCACGGAGGGGTCAATTGACCTTTTTACCTAAAAGCCCCACAAGAGGGTCATTTGACCCTTTGGACCCCCTGCGGACACTCCTTTTGTTGTGGAAATGTGGCTGTTAGCACCTCACAGCTGTCACTTGAGACACAGAGTGTGTGTGTGTGTGCGTGTGTGGATCATTTCCAATGCCTGTTGAGTGCTGTATCTCTGCATCTTCGTTCCTTGGAGAGGAGCTTCTTTCACCACAAAATTCTTGAGGGAAGTGAAGCAGTAGTCCACATGCACTGGTATTTATCCATCTAACAATTGCCAGGTTGCATTCACATGAGTCGTTATGGTCACATGGCATGGGAGATTCACACGTTACAGTTTTTCTCGATTGGTTTGGCTAATTTCTCGAAACTGAGATGACATTCTCAAAACAACACGGACAAATCCCCAAACCAACTTGCAATTTCCCAAAACAGAATGGCATTTTTCATTGCTTTCATCAGATATCAAATGCTTTGTACATGTCTCAAATGTTTAGTACATCTCTGCAGATGGATATGTACAAATACCCTTCAGTTGACACATTCAGCATAGATTTAGCACATTTTCCAAATAAATTGACCTTGCTTATCTAAACGAATTAGACAATTCTCAGTCTAATGGTTGCCCTCTCCAAAACACGTCAGCATTATTTCATTGTGTAAGTCATCATATGCAAAGTGGTCTACGCAATTCCCAAAACAGTCAAGGACATTGTATTTTAAGAATTTCATTACATAGTAAATGTTCAACAGGTCAGATGATATTGTAACTTTACCAGTTAGTAGAAAATAATTTTACAACCGTGTATACTACAGTTTCCTCTGTTATTTGGCTAATTTCATGACATATTGTGGGGGTACTGATGATATATGTGGGGAAGAAATTTAGTTTTGACATATGGGTAAACTGTTTTTGGGGTGATATGAGCGAGTGATGAGGATCCATGTAGTTATGCTGAACCATCCAGTTAATTTTGACAGAAGGACTAAATGAATGCAAATGAGCCAAAGCAATTGAGAAGGATCTATGCCATTTTGATGGTACTGACTATTTATATGTGAGACGGTTTAGTGCTGATGCAAGAATGAGGTGTTTTGGGAGGTATATGACATTTTGCTAGTTATCTGAACTGTTGTGCAGAAGTGTAAGAATGTTTGGCCAAATGACCCAATGGTTATAGGAATGTCATCTCAGTTTCAAGAAATGAGCCAAACCAATCGAGAAAAATTCAACCATTATCTGGTTGCAGTCATATGATACGTCATGATCACATGGGACATTCACAAGTTCATTGTTGACTTATATGAAGAAAATGTGCTGACATGTTTTTAGGACAACCATTACACTGAGAATCAACCAATTGGGATAGATCAGCAAGGTACATTCATTTGAAAATTCTACTAAATGTAAGCTGATTGTGTTAACTGTAGGATACTTGTACATAGCCATTTGCAAGGATGTACTAAATGATTGAGACATGTACAAAAGCATTTGAAATTTGATGAAAGCAATGATAAATGCCATTCTGTTGTGAGGAACTGCAAATTAGTTTTGGGATTTGTCCATGTTTTGAGAATGACATCTCAGTTTCAAGAAATGAGCCAAACCAATGGAGAAAAACTGTAACACACTGTCCGCCAAACTGTGCTATCTGTCTTTGCTGCTGATATCTTCATGCAAGTTGCTATTTACCTGTGGTGATTTTGGAGGCTGACAGCCCTTGGGAAGAAGCTGTCTGTCCCTGTTTGTCTTGGCTGTTAGCACTGTAAGGTGTGACCCCCTCACCCCTCACCCCACACATGGGCCCAAAACAACCTAATTACCATAACAAAATGAGTGATTAGTGTATTAGGTAAAAGTCGCCGGGTCAAATGACCCCTCTCTGGTACTTCTAGGTAGGCAGAAAAATCCTGGTAGTTCTAGTGTTAATAGTTGTGCCAAGATGTATTCACTTTTAAACTTAACTCGCCAGAAAGTAGGCCAATTTGTTTGTTCATCCAGGAGAAATCGTTTTAATTACGACAGGGCAATTTGATATCCCAATGGTCTCTGTAATAGTTTTGTGCAGCCCATTTGAAATCCAAATAAATGATCGAATATATTTGCAAATCACATACATAATTGCAAAGAAGGGAACAGTAAGTGTGAAACTGTGATACACCAAAGGCCTGAGGAACAACTCAAAGTATTAAGTGCATTTTTTACCATCATAAATTATAGAGACAAAGCATTAGCACCGTGTCTCGTGACAATACAAAGCTAATAAGCATCTTTGTTACACGTGGTATAACAGGCTTATTCTACACTAGGAGACATTTGTGGAAAGTAGTGTTCAAATGAAACAGGCCCCTGTGGAGACGTATCCTGTCTTTGCCAGGTAATTGCCTGTTATTTGCCTGTACTGCCTGTTTGCCTATTTGCACGTTGTATGAAGGACAACCAAGTGCTATGCTAGAATAAGGTAGGCCTACATAATACTGACCAAGCAAAGAATGATTCCTGGGTAGAGTTGTTACCTGTCCCAATTTTCCCTTATTTTCCCAGTCTTTCCTGGAAATAATACCCTGAATGTAGCCATTGAAATGGTATTATTGGAAATGTCCAGGTTTTTTGACAGAAAGAGGTGGCAGTACCATTCTTGGTCCACAGAGCTTCAGGATTAGGGAGATACAAAAGGGGAGTGTGTCTATGTTCCCACAGCCCATTGGTCCCACATCACTAAGACTTTTAACATACCGGGAGGCTCTTTCTCAATGCCTAGTGTTCCAGCCTTGCTAGGATGTGAAACGCCCAATGATTGGATATACTCTTTGGTGACCTCCGTGGAGTATCCAATCACCAGGCACTTCACATCATAGCAAGGCTAGAGCACGCATTGAGATGGCCCTTAGTTTTTTAGGCCCATTGCTCCCACAGCCCATTGGTCCCACAGCCTATTCCTGCAGCTCCATCTTCAAAGCTTGTTACATGGTTTGCTGTTAAGTGGTGCTGAATGGCGGGCTGTAGTCGCTAATATGCTGTTTTTTAGCAAGGCTTCCTCATTGCTGGGCTAACTAGCTGGTGACGAACGTGGAGCATCGCAGCACGCCTCTTTGGGTTGCTATGTTACAATGATCCTAATTTAGTCTCATCAGTTTGTTATTAGCACCTGCTGTGTGTGTGTGTGTGTGTGTGTGTGTGTGTGTGTGTGTGTGTGTGTGTGTGTGTGTGTGTGTGTGTGTGTGTGTGTGTGTGTGTGTGTGTGTGTGTGTGTGTGTGTGAGAGTGTGAGAGTGTGTGTGTGTATACTGTAAGTGTGCTAAAAAGGTGTGGGGAAAAACATATTCACACACACACACACACACACACACACACACACACACACACACACACACACACACACACACACACACACACACACACACACACACACACACACACACACACACACACACACACACACACACACACACACACACACACACACTAGTTTTATTCTGTTTGTTTGTTTTTCTGACCTAAAATGTTGTTTTTGCCAGAGGGTGTTATGAATGTGCATGGTGAGTCCAACACAGCTGATACACTAGTGGTTTAGATTTATAATTTAAGAGAAGAAGACCAGAGGCCTACCAAAAAGGTGGATTTTCCCCAAGTGTTTGTATGATGTACGGCATGTGTGCATCTGTGCATGCATGTGTCTTCTTTTCACCTTCTTTCTTCCTGTCCACCTCTCTCCCTAAATCTCTTTTAGATTCATTTCCCCATATGCTGTATGTAAAGATTGCCTAGTGCATGCTTCCATAATGTTAACTGACAGCAAGTCAAACTGAATTTGTTTCCGCTCTAAAGAAATGTAAAGTCCCTCCTGTGCATTTTCCCCCTGTAGTGCAGTGGAGTCAGTGTGGAGTATTTTTCACCTGTCTTGATGGAGAATTTGTTATGGAAATGTATGGCACATTAGTGAAGCCAGGAGGAGCCCGAATATGAAAATAATGAATCCAACTGGGAGGGAAGAGCTTTTGCTTCCTTCGACTAAGCTTCCTTATTCATGAAGCAACAACTATTTGTATTTAAGGGCCAGGCCATGCCATGCCATGCAAATGGACTTTGCTACTTTTTAAAACATTTTTTCAGTTGTTGTGGGGGGAGGGGGGGGGACAAAGTTTTCCACAATTCAACTGCTGGATTAAATGCGACTGAGAAACTGAGATTTACCGTGGCGTCAGAAGTGTGTGCGACTCTTGGGAACATGGGAGTCCACATAATAAGAAATTGGAATGAAAAATCTTGCCTGTCTGCGAGAGGGGAAAAAATGTAAATGGAATACTGCATTTATGCATGAAATGTCCTCTGACAGCTGAGAACGGACAGGATTTTTTACACCTTATTCCCTGCCAGGTAATCAGTACTCAAATCTAATTGTGGCTGGCTTAATCAAGTGTTTTTGCGCCATCTGTCAAACGAAGATGTGTCTGTATCTCTCGCTCTCTCTCTCTTTTGATGTAAGATTACTTCAACTTCCACTGGGATGCACCAGCACCAGCACCACTTCTCATTTCACACACTTTCATTTACACGTCCTCCGCTGCCTGCCAGCCAGCCACACAAGACAAGATGCATGTTCAGGATACAGCCCAATAGGTTCTAAATGAAGATTGGGCTCTGCTCTGCAGATTCTGCCATATTAATCCAAAACGTAGAGAGTAAGACCGACTGGAAGAAGATTAAATTTGACTCTATAAGTGTTGAATAAACTCTGCAACATTTACCATCTGGTGTTGCTGATGATGAGGCATGTATGAAGGCCTAGCTAGCTGTTCACAGACCCAGGACGAGAGTGTGAAGCAATGCGTTTTGAGCGTTGACTCGGCAAAGGGAAGTTTCAAAAGATTCCTCCTCACTCACTTCCTTCTCACTAAATCGTTCCTCAATCTTTTTCTTTTCATTTTTTGCCCTCTTAAACTTCATTAAGATCTTGGCTGAAGGTTGAGGAGTTTCTGTGAAGTGTAAATGAGGCATCCCTTGAGGGTTGGGCTGTCAGGTGAGAGCAGGGATTCTTGCTTCCAACCCCCTCCAAACAAAAAGAAAAAAAACTGAATGAGGGTTGTCCATCTGTGATTCACAAGCAAGACCATTTACCACTAACATAGGCTATTCTATACATAAATGTGCTGTTCTTTTAACACTAGAACTACCACGGAGGGGTCAATTGACCTTTTTACCTAAAAGCCTCACAAGAGGGTCATTTGACCCTTTGGACCCCCTGCGGACACTCCTTTTGTTGTGGAAATGTGGCTGTTAGCAGCTCACAGCTGTCACTTGAGACACAGAGTGTGTGTGTGTGTGTGTGTGTGTGTGTGTGTGTGTGTGTGTGTGTGTGTGTGTGTGTGTGTGTGTGTGTGTGTGTGTGTGTGTGTGTGTGTGTGTGTGTGTGTGTGCGTGTGGATCATTTCCAATGCCTGTTGAGTGCTGTATCTCTGCATCTTCGTTCCTTGGAGAAGAGCTTCTTTCACCACAAAATTCTTGAGGGAAATGAAGCAGTAGTCCACATGCACTGGTATTTATCCAGCTAACAATTGCCAGGTTGCATTCACATGAGTCGTTATGGTCACATGGCATGGGAGATTCACACGTTACATTTTTTCTCGATTTGTTTGGCTAATTTCTCGAAACTGAGATGACGGAGGTGGGTGCCGTTCGCAGCTCTTTAGGGCTGCCGGCGGTGAAGATAGCTAGCAGGGCAGGGGTCCGTATCTCGAAAGCGTCTTTGCTAACGACGGTACCAACGTCCTTCGTAAGAGCGACTGAACTCTCTCTCGACAGCGACGCTCACCACTAAATCCTAGGGAATGGTAAGACGGTCTTAAGACGGTCTTAAGACGGTTAGCAACGACAAGAATCGAGAAACGGACCCCAGGGGCCTCATTTATAAAACTTTGCGGAAGAAATGCGCCAAAAGATGGCGCACGCACGAAACGCACGAAAATATTCGGATTTATAAAGCATGGCGCACGCACGTTCCACGTCGATTTCCCTTTATAAATCCCAACTGACTTTGAAGTTGCGGCACATGTGCGCACCTGTGGACACACCCATAATTATCTATGAATATTCAGTGAAACGCCCAAAATGAATAAGTATATCTGTGGACGGCGTGCGGAAAGCAGACGAGATAGCTTATTTACCACATGTGGAGCAAACCGTTTTATTAGATAGGCCTAGAGAACGTTGGGCAATGTGGAGCGGTTAAGTTTGGGAAGTCGTACAAAAAACAAAATCCCTCGAATTGCAGCATGTGGATGGTTATGTTCGCAAAAGTCACGCTATACCAGAAGTAAAAATAAATAAGCAGACGAGATAGCTTATTTACCACATGTGGAGCAAACCGTTTTATTAGATAGGCCTAGAGAACGTTGGGCAATGTGGAGCGGTTAAGTTTGGGAAGTCGTACAAAAAACAAAATCCCTCGAATTGCAGCATGTGGATGGTTATGTTCGCAAAAGTCACGCTATACCAGAAGTAAAAATAAATAAATACTTTCCGTATATGAATTTACAGTAAAGAAAGTTACTGATAAATGTCCTTGGTAAATTATCTGTGTTGTCAAACTTCAATGGTTTCACTCACTTTTTCATTTTTATACATAGTCGAAATCTGTTAGCTGAACGTAGATAAAACACGAAACCATTTTGACTGGCAGTGCTTACACAATGGCAAAGGGATAATGTATTTTGGGGGTACTGATGATATATGTGGGGAAGAAATTTAGTTTTGACACATGGGTAAACTGTTTTTGGGGTGATATGAGCGAGTGATGAGGATCCATGTAGTTATGCTGAACCATCCAGTTTATTTTGACAGAAGGACTAAATGAATGCAAATGAGCCAACGCAATTGAGAAGGATCTATGCCATTTTGATGGTACTGACTATTTACTTGTGAGACGGTTTAGTGCTGATGCAAGAATGAGGTGTTTTGGGAGGTATATGACATTTTGTTATCTGAACTGTTGTGCAGAAGTGTAAGAATGTTTGGCCAAATGACCCAATGGTTATAGGAATGTCATATCAGTTTCAAGAAATGAGCCAAACCAATGGAGAAAAACTGTAATTCAACCATTATCTGGTTGCAGTCATATGATTCGTCATGATCACATGGGACATTCACACGTTCATTGATGACTTGTATGAAGAAAATGTGCTGACATGTTTTCAGGACAACCATTACACTGAGAATCAGCCAATTGGGATAGATCAGCAAGGTACATTCATTTGAAAATTCTACTAAATGTAAGCTGATTATGTTAACTGTAGGATACTTGTACATAGCCATTTGCAAGGATGTACTAAATGTTTGAGACATGTACAAAAGCATTTGAAATTTGATGAAAGCAATGATAAATGCCATTCTGTTGTGAGAAACTGCAAAATAGTTTTGGGATCAGTCCATGTTTTGAGAATGACATCTCAGTTTCAAGACATGAGCCAGACCAATGGAGAAAAACTTTAACACACTGCCCGCCAAACTGTGCTATCTGTCTTTGCTGCTGATATCTTCATGCAAGTCGCTATTTACCTGTGATGATTTTGGAGGCTGACAGCCCTTGGGAAGAAGCTGTCTGACCCTGTTTGTCTTGGCTGTTAGCACTGTAAGGTGTGACCCCCTCACCCCTCACCCCACACACTGCCCCTAACAGCCTCATTACCATAACAAAATGAGTGATTAGTGTATTAGGTAAAAGCTGCAGGGTCAAATGACCCCTCTCTGGTACTTCTAGATAGGCAGAAAAATCCTGGTAGTTCTAGTGTTAATGATTGGGGATAGCCTTAATAGATATATCGCTGTTCCACCATGGCTGGGGGTTGGCCGCAAGCATTTTTATCCTATGGTGGTTCACAGTGACTCTTCAAAGGGCCGTGGTGGTTCAGGTGGTAGAGAAACCTGTTTGGCAACCAGGAGGTTGCAGGTTCGAGCACCAATCTGCCTGACCCCTTCAATGTGTCTGCTTGACCCCATCAATCAACCCCTAATTGCTCCTAGTGGCAGGGTGTTACCCTGCATGGCAGTCACTGCCACGTGCCACCATGTGGGTGTGAATGGGTGAATATGAGGCAATGTAAAGTGCTTTAAATGCTTGAAGAAGTGGAAAGGCTATATGTGGTACTGTAAATGCAGTCCAACCATTCAATGCTAAAACCAGCTCCCTATCTGTTTGGCCAGCTATATGAATCCTGTGAGTCATTATTGGCCCACGCATTCTTGTGAATGCTGAAAATATGCTTTCTTCTTGAATGAATCTATAAATAGGTTCTTCTCCCATCATGTCTTTTTTCTGAATGCTAATCAAACTTTGAGATTTTCTTTTACTGAAAGCGTGTAATTTTCTGTTTCGTCCTCCACCCAACATCTAGTAATGTGTGCGGGAGGATCTCACTGCTGAGTGCTTGTTGCTACGGAAACAGTATTTTAAAATAGGCCTACCTACACACGCTGTTGGGGAATGGAGACTTCAGCCAGTAGCTAAACCCCTTATTATAATTTGCTCAGAACTTGTGAAGTTTATTCTTTTCCCCTGTCTTTGACATGTTACTTTTTATAAGACATAATCAGGGTCAGGATTCATTAAGTCCGCCAAGGAGGTTATGTTTTCGGTTACATTGTTTTGTTTGTCTGTCTGTTTGTTTGTCTGTCAGCAGAATAACTCAAAAAACTAATGAACAGATTTTGATGACATTTTGTGGAGTTGTTGGAAATGACAAAAGGAACAAGTGATTAAATTCTGGTGGTGATCCGGATCTCTATCCGGATCCAGGATTAAAAAAAAAAAAAAAAGATTCTTCAACATTGCGGGATAGGGTGGATTTTGACATTCCAGTTTCTAACCCCACAAAACAAGGCAGAAAGACTTGAACAACATTAGGGTGAGGGCAGAGGTCTGCACTCTCTGCGTGCATTTCTAGTTTCATAATGCAAACGTGTTCTGTTTATGGTCACACCATAAATTCTTCACTTTTATTTGCTTCTGATATGATATCACCTCTAGTCAGCCCTGATCAGTCTAACTGGTGTAACAATAGCTGCCTTTGGGCACTTTGAATCCGAATGTACAAACCGATTAAATATGCATAAGGCAAACAATCATATAATCTCCTTAAATACAAGCCACCTAAATATTTAAACCGATTGTATTAGGTGGCTTAAAACATTCATAGCTGATTAAACGAGGAGATTGCCCTTGTAAACAGTTTGTTTAAACCGATAATCGGTCCATGTGCCATGCTGACACAGCTTTACTGTTAGGCCTACCTCCTGATTGCTTCTTATTTCAACAACTTCTACTAAAATATGCTGTTATTCATAGCCTGTCACCTTTGCTGTTCTGAACACAGCCAGCAATACCCACTCAATGCAATCTTTCCACCGCAGAGACAGAATTGTCATCTATGTGTCTGTTGTGTTTACACCTCTGTTTACATCTTTAATGTTATTTATTTTCCGTGTCAAAAGCAAACTACTTATTTTGTCACTCTGGAAAAAGCACATTAGGCATTTACTTTTAAATGCGCTGGAATAAAGCATTAGCATATTCATAAAAATGTATAATGTTGCACTTGCTACAGTTAAAGGTTTACACAGCGGAGGCTAATGCATTTATTAGCGGGGAATTCAGCAGAGGACACAGCGGCAAAACCTGGCGCTTATTATTTTCTCTCATTAGGCATTCGACAGGCGGCCTGTTGGAAAATCAACTTCACGAGGCAAGTGTGACAAGTGAGGACAAATCTGTAATTGTTGAGTAATGCCACAATGTTTGTTTTGCAGTCTTATCACGCCAATGATTAATATTCATTACTCTCTATCAGTCAACATTAGAACGTTCCCTTAGCTTTCTCACACTCATCGAAATTGACTTTAAAGGAGCACCCTGCTAACTAGAATAGGTGGTATCATCAACTCTCAGGGAATTAGCTTAGTGTTACTTTTCCTTAATCCATTTGGTTTAACCCATCCAAGTACTGTAGATGTTTTGTTATAATACCCAAGGAGTGGTTTGGAAGTGATTGGGCCAGACTGAACTCACAGAGTTAAAAAGTTAGATGTGTTAGAATAGAATAGAATAGAATAGAATATACTTTATTTGTCATGCAAGCATGAAATTTGTCTTTCGTCTCACCATAAAAACAAACATGTACACTCACTCCATTAAAACACTCATACTCTAAAAACATAAATACACATAAAAAACATTGCACATATCCCCTCCCTCCAGCCACCCCTCCCAGCACACACACCACATACAGTACAGGTCAGATACCAGATCCAGTCCCTTGTTGTTATACCAGCCTAGCTTTTCCATTGCTTATTGACCATGGAGATTGCGTTGGGTATAAATAGCCTTGGTCTCATTAGCCGCGCTTCAGCGGCCCGGGGCCGCCCGGGGCTCAGGAGAGTGGCCGGCTCGGAGCTGCCGGCCCGGGCCATTTTTTGCCTGATCGGACTCATAGCCGACCCCAGGCACATTCAGGTACACGCCTTGTTTGTGAAACGTCAGTCGGGCACAGCCCACTTTCGCCCCAAATCACAGAAGGACAACAACAGAACGACAAAGGAGGAGAATAAAATGGAGCAAACTCTGCTGGAGCAGGTCGCCGTTTGGCTCGTAGCCTACGGACAAAGACGACAAGAACTGCAAAGAAAATGGCTTGCCTTTCAAGAACAGTTTTATTACATGGCAAAGTTGTCGATTCAGAAGCTGTATGGGACGCAGCGCATGTTAAGAAGACAAAGACGCATGAAAATACGAGCAGCTCGACAACTGAGAGTGAACAGAAGGAGACGTGCGAACATGCCCAGTTAATCCCCCCAATCGCGCACAGAAGCATGAGCCCCGGACATAGCGAGACATGAATGTGCAGGTAATTGAATAAGTTACCATGTGAAAGGAGACCAAATCCCTGAGACATAGCACCTTCATCAGTTGCTATAGAAAATTATATCATAGCCCCGGACATAGCGACACACCCCCTCGTTGCGGCGTGCCACCTGTCTATTCATTCATGTTATTTCCATCCATTTGACATTAAAGCCCTTGTGTAAATTTCAAACTGTGTTTGGCGATCAGTCTGAAACGTGCGATATAGCCTACCAGACCTTCGGCGATAATAGCGCAAAAGCTAAATAAGCCGACATAAATGTCATGTGTGAGTATTTGTGAGACACTTTTTATTGGTGTCCAGTGGAAAGCATGCCAAATCACGATAATGGCACAAGAGTTGGCGGCTAAAAGCAGAAAAAAGCCGACATGACTTAGCTATGACATCCCAAGTTTAAGTGTAGTGGTGCCCATGATCCGATAACAACAAAAAAGTTATGTTGACTAAATAACTTTAAAAACACAAACAGAAGTGCCAAGGTTGCATCCTATGAAATTATGCCATAAGAAAGCCAAACACCCCAAACTAATGCTTAACCATAATTTGCCCAGAATTTAGCGATAAGTCCCCCATGCAGCCACATTTTTACACAGAGGTTGACCCCGCCTCCGAGCCTCGGCGGTGCTTGCTGGCCCATCGAATTCGACGGGCCAGGGAAATCGGCCCTTAGCCCCACAACCTGGCCCGGCGGCCATCTTTAGCACCTAGCCCCCTTTTGATGAGATCACCGTCAGCCCCCTTTTGTCCGGGCCAGCCCGGGGCTGGCCCTGCAATGAGACCAAGGCTAATGAGTGCTTGTAGATGTTTTTCTTTGTAATGTGTGCTCTGTAGCGCCTCCCTGAGGGGAGCAGCTCAAATTCAGGGTTAAGGGGGTGGGTGTTGTCATCCAAAATGTTTATGGTTTTCCTATCAACTGCAGTCCAGTACAGCTTGTCCAGTTGCTTTTGGGGTCGCCCTATGATTTGTGTTCTTCTGTGATATCTTCACGCATCGGGATTGCGCCACAGGACCAGAAATGCTTTTGGATTTGATCTAGGTATTAGGTAACCTGGTTCTCACGCAGATGAGCTCACAAAGTTTAACGAAGATGCACGAAGCACAAAGGGTCTGCGTGAGAGCCAGGCTAGGTATCAGGTATTATGTTCTTTGCTTCTATCTACCTTTTTACCCCTCCCACTAACCCCGCCCATTTCAACGTTTTCTGTGCTACCGCAGGATTTCTGGTCTGCTAGTTCCTGTTAGCTCCACGTTCTTTGGTTCCTGTTAGACTGCCCATAGACCTTCTGAATGATGCTGCAATTGTTATCATAGGTGGATCAACAAAGTATTGAGCAAAGGATGTGAATACTTATGTGAATGTGATTCTTAGTTTTCTATAGATTCAAAAAAATGTACATAAAACCAACCCACCGAAATAA
>NW_026945738.1:22500-36169 GCF_034702125.1 Engraulis encrasicolus
ACAGAGCCTAACGCTGTATGCCACTATAGCGTTTGTGTTTGTATTGACATTTATTCAAGAACGTCTTTTTTCTTTAATTTTTGCAAGCAATGCATATGGAAGTACTGTACATACGAGGAAAGAATAAATGCATCTGATAAAAAAAGATCCTGACTTGGAGCAACCATGTGAAAAAGTTGCATCATACTGTGGAACCTGTAGGAGGACTGTTGTCACCTACTGCACACCTGAACCAACTTCACTGGAGCGGGCATCATGAGGGTTCATTAATGCCTCTTTCCCACTGCTGGTTTTCTGGTAGGCCTACAGCTCGACACAGCGCAACACAGCCACCACTTTCTGCTTTTCGAATAGGCACCGCACAGCTTAATTGTAAAGCAAAAAGTTGCGGCTGAGTCGCGCTGTAGGTCTACCAGAAAAACCGGCAGTGGAAAAGAGGCATATGAGTATTTCTATCCGTGACATAAGGATCATTGAAAGTTTCCCTGCTGTTCACTGTCTCAGAGGTGAATAGTTCCTACCGATGAGCTCTGTTTGTCCCGTAACCTATCTTTAATATCAATAAAAGGAAAGCCAACAGGGCCGCTGACAGCTTTTGTTGGGCCTGGGACAAAACCATTTGTAAAGGCCCCCACCTCAATACCTACAATGTAATAGGGTCCCAATTCTGGGCCCCTCCATTCCCTGGGCCCGGGACAACTGATCCCCAGGGCTGTAGTCAAGTCCACCTTTGTCGAGTCCGAGTCAAGTCCGAGTCCAAAGAGGTTCGATTCCGAGTCAAGTCCGAGTCCAAAGAGGTTCGAGTCCAAGTCAAGTCCGAGTCCGAAGAGGTTCGAGTCCGAGTCCGAGTCCGAGTCCAGGACAGAAAACTCAATATTATACTTAGAGCAAAATATTTTTGGGTTATGATGAACAAAATATGGTAACAAAATGCTGTAGTAGCAGCAGAGAAATAGACAAATGTAAAGTGTGGCTCAATGGCTTGAGCAGTGGAATGATTCTTCTATAAAACCAAGGGACAAACTGCTAATATTAAAACCGATATAGTTACTGAATCCAAATATCTTTCTGTTACACACTGGATACCAAACTCAAACTCAAAAAGCTTCATCAAGCTCCCATCAAGTTAAAAAGTCCCTCTCTCCACCTTCATCCATTGCTGGAGACATCATAAAAAACCCAAGTGTCTTCTATTATCACTAAAGGGTACCGTAAGCAAGTAATTTGATACTAAGTTTCAATATAGCTTCACTCCAAAGTGTGAAAAGTATTGTACAATTGTTGTATACATGGAGACATGAAGCATACAATAAAAACAGACATAAAACCAAGTGTAATGAAAACTTTAGTTCAATTTATTACAGCATGTCATGAACTGTCATTTGTTTATATACATACATAGTAAGATCATCATTGTTTGAAATTTCATCGTTTGGGTCCATTTTGTTCACACTTTTTTTGTCAAAGTTCACAAGCCCATAGCTCAAGAACTAAACCATGTAGGAAGACCATGTAGGAAGCTCACATTATGCATGCTGGTACATAGATAGGAAAAGTTTGTTGCAAAACAGAAGACCACACAAGTCTGATTTATCATTTTGGGTGTCATTTTCAGAGCTCCAGAACACCTGTGTGTCCACAGATTTTTTTATTATAATTTTTTCCCCCATGAATTCTTCTTTTTAAAAATGCCGACTTGACTTGTTATATGTGACGTTTTCTTTTTTAATTTCCTCAACATAGGCAGCATGCACATTGAGAGCAATATGTTTTCTATGTGTTTCTTATGCTGCCATCTGCTGGTCAAAAAATGTAACAACATGACTCTTTGTGCCTGACCTAGTGTCTCTTCTGTTGTGCGAATCTGCTCCCACACTGAAGGCTCCTTAAATCATTGAAATTGAAAGGGATACCTGCACCCCTGCACAGGGACTCTCAGGTGATCATGTCAGGGGAAAAAATTGCATTTGATTATGTATTAATGTTCTAGAAAACATATTGCTCCCACAAGGTGCTCTGGAGCTCTGAAAATGACACCCAAAATGATTTGTCAGACTTGTGCTGTGTTCTGTTCAAACACCGATAGGGTTTCCTTTCTATTTATTGCCTTTTATGAGAGTGTTTCTCCTATTTCTACAAGGGGGATAAAATTAAGAGCCTATGTTGGGTACAAATATGTCTTCGGAAGGCCTAAACAGAGCACATCCAAAAACTGCAATACATTTCTTATTTTTGAGGGAATGCTATGATGATGCAGGATCATCCAACCAAAACGGAAAGTTTTGCAACAAACTATTCCTATCTATGTACCAGCATGCATAATGTGAGCTTCCTACATGGTTTAGTTCTTGAGCTATGGGCTTGTGAACTTTGACAAAAAAGTGTGAACAGAAATGGCCACCTCCCTCCCCCAGTGGTGAAACTGGCTGTAAAAGGGAAAGTATACATCTTACACTCAACTAAATGCACTATGTCTCTCTTAAGTATCATGGGTACATTTGGTAATTTTTTCAGATTTAATGAGACCTAAGTGTGTGGGCTCCTGTTGAATTGATGTGGAATGACCCTATACAGTAAGATCATCATTGTGTGAAAACACCCCCACCCCACCCAATCAAAGAACTTTAGTTAATTGTATTACAGAATGAACTGTCATTTGTTTATATATATCAAACAATAAAATCATTGTTTGAAAACACCCTCCACCCCATCCAATCAAAGAACTTAAGTTATACGTCATTATAAATCATTTTATTACAGAATGAACTGTCATTTGTTTATATATATATCATATACAGTAAAATCATTGTTTGAAAACAAAACCCCCCACCCCCATCCCACCCAATCAAAGATTTGCTGCATTACAATTCGTGCATGTTGCATTTCAAAAAGACAAGCGAGGACAGCATTTCTCCTCCCAGGCTTGCCCTATGGGGCCTCATAATTATCCCTCCAGCACTGAACACCCTCTCGACCGGTGCTGAAGAAGCCGGTATGGAAAGAAATGTGTGGGCAAGGGCATGCAAATGGCGGTATTTGTCTTTGTTTTTAGACCAAAACGCAAGTGCATCCTCCTCTGCTGAGTACGACTGAATGTTCTCCAGATAAGACTGGACTTCACTGTTGACCCAGGTGAAAAAGAAAGAAAGAAAAAGCATGTTTACAATATGCTTATTGAAAGTGTACTTAAAATTAGATATAATTATGTTGCTCTCAAAGAAAGTACATTTAGCCAGCCAACCATACTTAAAGTGGACTTGGAAGATGTTTGGCTGAAGTGTATTTAGAGGAATATACTAATAGTGTTCAAAAAGTGAACTTACTAAAAGTGTATTTTGTAAACATATTGCAATTGTACTTTTTAAAAGTACACTATGATTATACTCCACCCAAATGTCTTCGAAGTGTGATTTTGTAAAGTGCACTTTAAAGTAAATCACTTAAACAGATTACTATTATACTTTTTCTAAATGCATCAATACTTCACCCAAATGCATTCAAAGTGTGATTTAACCATCACCCACCTGGGGACGCTTTGATGTCCAAGGGGAGATTGGCCTTTCTTTGGAACTTTGTATTTTTCCAGGAGCCGCTTGACCTTGGACTTCGGGGGAGCTGGGGGAGACTCTTCCTGGGTAGGCTCTGGGTAGTCCAGGTCCACTGTCTTCGCCAGAGTGACCAAGCTATCTGGAAACATAAGAAAACAGAAAGACCCCGTACACGCGCAGTACAGGGAAATCACTGCATGTTCAACTTTTAAGTATTTCAATGCATGTGATGATACAACTTGTGTCCCTGTAAATTTGAATAGCCTTTTCCACTTTAATAAGCTGCTGCACAGTCTTTAAATATTTTGAAATACAGAACATACCGGTTAGTGATTTCAGTGAAATCAGGTCAAATCACTAGTCGGCGAAAATAATTACCTGCGCGATAAACTGGAGGAAGCGGAGAATCGCAGCAGGGCATATAACTTGCGCTTTCTGTATGTTCCGGAAAAGGCAGAGGGTCAGAACATCCACGGCTTCATGAAAGACCTTATCCCTCTACTCCTGGGGAAAGAAAACTTCCCAACCTTACCTGTGATTGAGTATGCCCACCGTTCTCCCACCACACCTCCGACAAAAACTGATCCAAAACGAGGACCACCTAGTCCACCTAGACCGATCATGGTAAAACTTCTCAGTCTTCAAGATAAACAGCTGATCCTGCAGCTCGCTCGTGAGAAATCTGCGCTCATCTATCAAGACACCGAGGTCCTCATCTACCCCGACTACAGTCATGGCGTCCTTCAGAAACGGAAAACATTCGACGACGTAAAGAAAAAACTGCGCGCAAAAGCAATGGAATACTCTCTTCTTTTTCCTGCCACGCTGAGGATCATTGTCGATGGCAAGAAAGTCCACTTCAAAAACCCACGGGATGCTGAGGCCTTTATTCGAGGCCATGAGGCTCACCCCAGAATGTCAACAGACTCATCATGAGGTAACTTGAACTGTGTTGATAACAACCTTGTGGTTCGGCCGTACTTGCGACATGGACACTGTTTACTGATGAGAACGTATTTATTATTTTTCCAGAAGTAGCGCGGCTACCTCTTTCCAAAGCCTATTCTCAGTTGGATACACTGGATATAAACTTTTTTCCCCTCTTTTTTTTCACCTAATGATCACACTTGCCAGAGGTAACAATCCCAACTGGGCAGTGTCTTTATGTTGGACAGTTCTCTTCTGGAGTTGTAGCCCTATGGCATGAACTTGAACCTGAATATGATGCGTAAATGAACCTGAACTGATTTGACAGCGATGCTGTGTTTTGCGACTTGTAGGCTACGGCCCGTCTAATTGTTCTGAAGTGAACTCAAATGCTCCCCAAGCAGCGAGGCTGCTGCCATTTATTTCTTTTTCCTCTTTTATTTGCATGTTGGCTACGGCCCGTCTAATTGTTTTGAAGTGAACTCAAATGTTTTCTAAGTAACGAGGCTTTATTTCCTTATTCCTCTTTGTTTGCTATTTGATACCACTTCACACGTTGATGTGACTGTGGAAACAATATTCATATCGGTGCTTGAACGTCTTATGCTCTGTGTTGTCCATCGTCCTAATTTAGTGTACTAGAGCTCCCTCTAGCAAACCCGTTATTTCTACCGAGTAGGCCCATGCTGCTGTCATTTAGTCTACCCAGCCAACTGTGTGTGTGTGTGTGTGTGTGTGTGTGTGTGTGTGTGTGTGTGTGTGTGTGTGTGTGTGTGTGTGTGTGTGTGTGTGTGTGTGTGTGTGTGTGTGGTTACTTTCCTGACAGTATCTTTTTATTATTCCTATCTTTGCGTGCATTGCCACATATGTATACACTGTCCTGAACATATTTTCAAAAGTTGTGCTATTTTTTGACTATTGGCAACGGGGCTAGCTCATTTACTCTAATTTTGTACCTAGACAGATATAGGACCACACTTAGCTTGTAGAGAGCATATCATATTATATGAAATTAGGACAATAAAAGTGTAAGACTGTACTGTACTGTAATGCTTAGTTTCAGTCACTTCATTTCATAATAGTTATTAGTGGGCAGCACCTGAAGGCATCCTGCATTTTCTGATGCCATGGCCCATTATGTTGGTATTTGTGTTGTCATGTGTCTGTGTGTGTGTTTGTGTGTGTGTGTGTGTGTTTGTGTGTGTGTGGGGGTGGGTGGGTGTGTGTCTGTGGGCGTGTGCGAGTGCGTGTGTGCGCGAGTGTGTTCTCTTCCTCCCCATATGTACACCAGCGCCGTTCACTCTTTTTTCATTATCCCTGAATAGTCAACATGGGTAAAGGCCTATTTGTAATACATCTTAATATTAGAAGTCTGACACATAAGGTCGATCTCTTAAGGTCCTGGCTTGTGTATAATAATCCGAGTGTCATCACACTGTCTGAGACATGGCTGAACAATGAAATTCCAGATGAGGAAGTAAAACTGGATGGTTATGTTCTGTACAGAGCTGACAGAGGTTCCCGAGGTGGGGGCGTTGCTACCTATGTCTCCTCAACTTTACTCTCTGATATTGTAATCCCAAATGAAAAACCGGTTCACTTTGAATGTCTTTTTGTTAAAGTTATTTTTCACACTAATAAGCAACTGATTATAGGAAATATATATAGACCTCCAAACTCTGGGGCCGAGTCAATACAGTGTATTGGTAACACTATCAATTCAGTATGCAACTCTAATGAGATGATTATCCTTGGTGATTTTAATATTAACTGGCTTGACCACTCATCACTAAATAATCGACATTATTTTGAAGGTTTAAACCTGACTCAACTAATATCTGAACCTACGCGGGTTGTTGATAGATCTAAGTCTCTACTGGACTGGATCCTGGTCACTCATGCTAATAGAATTATTGACTCTGGTGTTTTATCAGACTGCTTTAGTGACCACTCTATGATTTACTGTGTGTGGAAAATTAAATTACCTCGCTTGCCCCCCAAGCTCATCAGAGTGAGACAAATGAGACATTTTAATGCAGAAAACTTCATCCAAGACTTATTTTCATTAATTGGGACAGGCTTCATCTCATACCATACATTGAGGATGCCTGGAACTTCTTCTACACTGAAGTCATTAAAGTCATTGATAAACATGCCCCTTGGATATCAGTTAGGGTAAAGGGCCATCATTTACCATGGGTTGACGCTGATCTAATTTACTTCTTTAAGCAGAGGGATATTGCATGGCAGAAGTACAGACAGTCAAAAAATGAAGATGATTTTAATACCTATAAAAAGTTAAGAAATATCTGTACAACTAAAACAAGGAACGCTAAATCAAATTATTATAAAAATGCTCTGTCTAGTAACTTTAGCAATCCCAAAAAGTTCTGGAAAAATCTTAACTCCTTACTTCATAATTCCTCTAAAAATATACCTACAAAAATTAAATTCAATGACAGTGTTATCGGCGATCCCACCGCAATTGCTGATGCATTTAACCAGCACTTCTCCAGCATCTCTAATACCAAATGCTCCAATTATTCATATCCAAGCTCTTGTAAAATGCAAGGTAGCTCTTTTGATTTCTCGACAATATATCCTACAGATGTCCAGCAGGCAATTTCCGACTTAAAGGCTGGCAGTGGAATGGATCCTGATGGACTGGAGGTCAGGTTCATTAAGGTTGCCTCTCATGTACTTTCATTTCCTTTAGCCAATTTATTTAACCTATCGTTATCCACCGGTGTGGTTCCACCAATGTGGAAATCTGCCCGTGTTACACCAATACACAAGGGAGGGGATCCCCAGGATCCCAATAATTATAGGCCCATTTCTATTATTAGTAGCGTAGCAAAGGTGTTTGAGAAGTTAGTATTCAAACAATTATTCAAATATATTAATGATTCATCTATTTTGTCTCCATATCAATCTGGCTTCCGACCTAATTTCTCTACTACCACTGCCCTAACTAAATTTACTAATGATGTATCATCTGCATTAGGCAACAACATGTCGATGGGTGCCATATTCATTGATCTTTCCAAGGCTTTTGATATGGTTAACCATTACCTGCTTCTAGACAAACTACATGCAATAGGCCTTTCTAAGGAAGCGATTCTCTGGTTCAATTCTTATCTCCATGGCAGGCGTCAACGTGTCTCCCTTCATGGCTCTCTGTCTCAGTTTGTATTAATGGAGAAGGGTGTCCCTCAGGGTTCTTCCTTGGGGCCACTTTTGTTCTCCTTATTCATAAATGACCTTCCTCAAATCTGCTCAGACTGTAATATTCATTTATATGCTGATGACACTGTGATATACACATCTAATGTGTTGGTTTCTAAGATCCAGTCCTCATTACAGTCTAACTTTGTTGCCATGCAACACTGGTTCCAGTCCAACCACCTACTACTGAATACAAAAAAATCATACTGTATGTTGTTTCCTACCAGATCAGCATCACGTACCCAAGGCTCTTCTGTTTCTCTTAAATTTCTTGATGGTTCAATACTGGTCCAAGTCGAAGAATTTAAATATTTAGGACTATGGCTTGATTCACAACTCTCATACAGGCATCACATTATCACTGTTGTTAAAAAGATTAATAACTGTCTACGTTTATTGTATCGATCAATAAACTGCTTCTCTCAACCAACACGGTTGAGAATCGTTAAATCACTAATATTCCCATTGTTAGATTATGCTGATGTTGTTTATCAAAACACCTCAGACTCAAATCTGAAACCTTTAACTGTAGCCTATAATAACTTGTGTAGATTTGTTCTTAGATGTCCGTTTAGGACCCATCACTGTGTACTGTATGACTCCCTGAACGTACTATCACCAAAAGCCAGAAGACAGTTTCACTGGTATCAGTTCATCTTTAAATGTGTGTACCTTGACTTTCCCCAATATCTTAAAGGCTATCTAATCTCACATAGACCTGGCCATAGATTACGGCTCACTGAACACCCCACGTTCACGGTGCCAAACATTACAAAGGAGATTGGTAGACGGGCGTTTAAATTTAGAGCGCCATACGACTGGAATAGTCTGCCGGGGCATTTCAGATCCATAGCCTCCTTTCACTCATTCAAATTCTCCATCTTTACCTACTTACAGGAGAACTCTACATGTCAATGTTTTTGAATAATTATTATGATCAGGTGTCTGATTATGTCTAATGCTGATGTGCTGAGTAGCCTACTACTGTACTGTATGCTACACACCGAATATTCATTTTGTAAATGTGTAGGCTTAATACTGCCATGTTTTGACCAACTGTTATTCTTTCTAGGGTGACGATGTTGGGGGGGGAGTGGGGGAGACTTTGTGTGAAAGTACTGTATGTGTGATAGTGTTGTCCTGATCAGTGTTGTGTTTTTGTTTCTGTATTTTGTTTTAGCATCTGTTCTTGTTTCTGTACTGTACTGTCTGTCCTGGGGACCCCCTCGAAAACGAGATATCCTATCTCAAGGGGCTTCCCCCTAAACAAATAAATTGAAATAAATTGAAATTGATTTTCGCAGTTTGTGCTTTGCGCCGTCACTGGTCTTCACCTCCATGTCCACCCACTTTAATCCGAACTGGGGGTCCAGCATCGCTCCATGGATGTACACGTCGTGGCTGAATGGCAGGTCAGGGCCTTCATCGTCCACCACTCCTAACCTTACAAAGATGCCCGCAAATCTTCTTTCGAGTGAGGCTCTGAGGGCCCTGGTCAGTGATCTGCACAGTTTCCTTTCTCCATCCATAGCATCCAGGTGCGAACGAAGTTCTAACACGGTCGGGACAACCATGCTAATGGTGACTACTTTGTCACCCTGGGTTAAATCTGTGGCCTCAGCAAAAGGTCCAAGAATTTGGCTAAGTTCTTGGCATTGTGCCCACTCACGCTGGCTGAGGACCACATTCTCAAAATCAATTTGACACATCTCAGAGAGCGCAGCATGCTCTAGCTGAATAACAGCTTCCACCTGCCGAAACTGTGAGCTCCACCTGGTGACGGTTGCGACAGGGATACTCTTGCCCTTCCCAAAGATAGACTCAAATTTCTCCTTAAATATTGTGCTGGTGTGCAGCAGACTGGCAAGTTTGCATATTTTTGAGATGGCCCGGGACATTGATTTTAGCTCCTTCATTCCGTCTCCAACGACCAGCTGTAGGCTGTGAGCGAAGCACGAGAGCCGTTGATGGGAACCGAACAGACCTCCTGTGTCCAACTCTGCAGCCATGTCCTCCTCCTCATCTGAGCTGCCATCTTCACTGTTACCTGCTGGCATCTTCACTTGAAAGGCCTTTTTCATGTTTGAAGCATTGTCAGTGACGATGAAGCTCACTTTGTCAGTGATGTCATACTCCTCGAGAATTTCCTGGAATGCCGTAGCAATGTTGTCGCTGCTATGCCGAGCTTTGAATCGCCTGCAGTCAAGCAGGTATGCGCTTAGATTGTAAGAAGAGCTCAGCACGTGAGCAGTGAGACCGAAGTATGATCTCATCGTCCGGTCCGACCAGATGTCACAGGTCACAGACACGGACTGCTGTTCCAGGAGCCGGGATTTGATGGAGTCTTTCACCCGGGAGACGAGTTGTGGAATGGATTTGCTGGTGATGGTCGACCGGGATATGGGGGTATATCGCTCATCCATTACTTTGAGGAAGTGCCTGAAATGTTCATTTTCAACGACTGACAAGGGTAGGCAACAGCCGATGATGAGGTCATTAATGATGGCCTGGTTGATCGCCTGTTGCCGGGATGATTGGCTACTGTAAAGTTGCAGCTGAGAACGCTGCTCAAACAGCTTTGGGATTGTTGCTTGTGAGTCACCACATTGGCCCTGGCGATACTCCTGCAGGCTGGAGATAGAATAAAAAACACAAAAACATATATAAGTGTTGGAAGGGACTGAATATTATTATTATTCAGTGAATAACATACAGATATCAAACCTCATTAAAAGATAAGTAAAATATCCCAATTTATACATTCATGTCCTTACTCTGAAAAACTAAAATAAGTTGTAACACTCACTCAATCATCAGGCAATGGTGCTGTATTGGAACTAAAATGTCAAGACACTTGCATAAGGGATATTTTTGGTTTTTTTTTCTGCTATGTTTAACTTAACCTTTGTTTGTGAGTTCAGTATAGAGAATAAGTACAATTTATCTAGACCGTATTATAGGCTAATAGCTATAATGTTTTGAGTGTGTTACAGAAGAGAAACTGCACAGGCAGAAAAATGCCTGATATAAATTTGAATTAACATATCCTCCCATATCACATTCGAATGGCAATAACAAGTCTAGCCTTATGGACACAGACACAGCCTGTCACTTCTTCCATCAGTGTCACCCGAGCCCCTTCTTCTTGTCTTTTTTCCTGTTGTTTTTGTACCCCTCTACAACAGCTCCGTTTATGAAACATCTACAAAGCACGTCCTAACGTTAGCATTGCCAGTTAAATTTACACCCGTTAACCCAGTCATTTCAACTTGGCTGCAGCCTGCTGCTCGCTCATTCCCCCCTTTCCCCACCAACGAAAGCATCACTCTACTCGTAGGTTGACAGAAAACATCCTATCTGCTGCTGACACTGACCAATGTCGCTGACTGTCCCTCCCTCTCGTTGAACACAAGAACCCTAAATAGCCCCGAAGCTTAAGAGGTTAAAAGCTAATTATTAGTTGGTAGGCCTATGGATTTTGGAAATGTTCATGTCATGATATTGGCTTAGCCAGGCGTGACGGTGACATAACATGGACATGAAATATCGTAAATAAAACGGGTAGACACCCACTCCCGCATCAACTGAGTCTACTTGTGTTCTTCGTCTATTACGTATAGTATGCCAACAACATCACTTTCTGGTGGACTAATGAGCGGCGATGTGTTTCTCACGGCTCGTGTGCTACAGTAGTGGTCAGTGCTCGAAACCACTGACTGAAGTCAGACGTTAACGTAGCATTCAAGCAAGCCCCAACAAAACCAGTCACAAACGGAACCTGAAACTGCAATGCGTGTACATCAGTCTCAGAATACCAGCATCGTACCTTTCACTTTTAGTAGGCCTACTGGTGTGAACCAAATGCCATACGTAAGGAATAGTAGCTTTGCGTCAAGGATGTGCCGGCTTTATCATCCACTGCGCGCCGGCTACGGTGTCTTGTCAGCAATGGTCTAGCTACTAGCAGTACTAGCTTAAGTATGCACCTGCAAGCTAAAGTTAGTTCTTGCTCTACTTACCGAGCGGGGTGGTGCCTCTGAAGGTGTCGGTTGAAGTTAGATGTTGTCCCAGATGTCTCCGAAATTGTCTTTTTGCAGAATTTGCAGTCTGCCTTGTGTTTTTTTTTTCCATCTGTGACAAACTCCTGATGATTTACATAACCAAATTTTATTATAGTTGAACTGGCAGACATCTTCACGGTAACTATCTCGCGCGGCTGTATGCTGGAGTCGAAGAACAATGAAGGCGGCAGTCTCTCGAGGATGCCCTCCGCGGGAAGATACATGTTTAGAATGTTCAGTAATAGTGTGTGTGTGTGATTGGTTATCAGTTTTTTTTAGAATCTTCGATGGCCTGTCAAACAGCTAGGAGTCTCTCTGGCCGAGTCCAACAGCTATGTTCAGCGAGACCAGTAGGGAACAGTAAGGGAGTCCGAGACAAGTCCAAGTTCAAGTACTAGCGAGTCCGAGACAAGTCCAAGACCATTAAAAACACGTCTCGAGACGGACTCGAGACCGAGTCCGGACTCGAGTACTACAGCCCTGGATCCCTTTGACCCCCCAACCCCCCCCAATTTGGCGGGCCTGTCACTCAATGTCTCACAATATGTAACTTCAAAGACAGGAGCATATACTGTACAGTATATTTACAAAGCAGTGGCATGATGAATTATACATTCTCAGCCATGCTTCTCGAAAAGGCTGTCGAGTGCTACATTTACTTATATCAAAAAAAAAAAATTCTGGCTGAACTCTATTGGGATTAGCCCTAGACATTTTTTCCCTCGCACAATCAAACAGAAAAGTTCTGGCGTCGCATTGGACCGTCCTGTGAAGTGTGCCCCTAGCCACTCCTTCCCACGGCGAGGCAGCCACTTTGAAGATGAACTACGTGGTCGTTTGTGGGTTGAGGAGGAGGGGAAAAAAAGAAACCAGGCATTCCTGAAAGGAGAACTCCTCAGACACCCACCACTACGCTGAAGCCCTGCAAAGGAGAAAAGATAACCCCCTTATGCTCCCTTGAGGGGCTGGTTGGAGAAAATGCTGAATAAAAGCACCAATGCATAGGCTAGATTCCACCAGACTCATCCAGTCTATACGTAAACTGGGACAAAATGATTGCATGCAAAAGTTACAACGGTAACAAATCAAATAAAAAACAAATCATAGTAAATCTCATCAACTCACTAATGTTTTATATACCCTCTGCTATGTAATAATAAGCATTTAGTGTTGCTGTTGCGCAGTTCATGTCACTCAAGGGGTGCCGTACAAGGCGGTACAGTGTGACTGAGTTACCAGGACCCTATGTATAAAGGGCCCACACAGTGTCCGATTTATGGAGATATATGGCTGTGGGGGGTCCATTGGAGCTGATTGTACATAGGGTCCACAATTTGCTGCTACTGTACACCCCTGAGACACCATTCATAAAGATTGCCACGTCGCCTATCCGTTACGGGTCAGGGGTCCGTTTCTCGAAAGCGTCTTTGCTATCGTCGTTAGCAAAGTCCTTCGTAAGAGCGACTCAACTCTCCCTCGACAGCGACGCTCACCACTAAATCCAAGGGCACGGTAAGACGGTCTCACAGTAAGACGGTCTTAAGACGGTCTTAAGACGGTTAGCAACGACAAGAATCGAGAAACGGACCTCAGTTCAGTTCATTTGTGGAGAAACCTAAAAGATTTGCCTCTCAGTTTGGGCATTATCTCAGTCTGAGTGCTGCAGGGTGCTTCCCCTGCAGTTCATGAGCAGTAAATCCACATCGTTATAATGGCTCCACACCTCCTCAAGCCGACGCAGATTTACAGAGAGAGTAAAAGGAAGGGAAGTTGTTTATTGTATTTTGGTTATCAGTTTGGGGGGGGCCCAAGTGAGTTAATGGCTTCCCAGATGCCATTGTGATATTTCATCCTGATGTCCTTAAATGCACCTTCAACTTTAAGCAGCTTGAGTAACGTCATTCAAAA
>NW_026945739.1:0-36131 GCF_034702125.1 Engraulis encrasicolus
AGGCCAGGGGCAGTCGGAATAGAGTCCTCTGCCGAAGAGGGCCCCACATCCAGGTCAGGTAGCCCACCCTGTTCAGTGGCCTGAGACACAGGCCCTGGAGAAAAGGAAGAGGTGGGCAAGGGAGGGCCAGTCACTCGCGGCTGTGAGGGCATGTGAACCGGCAGTGTATAAGGCCTTAGTCTATTGTAATGCACAACCTGCTGTCGTTCGTCACAGTCAAAGGGGTTGGCGATGCGATAGGTTAGGCCAGGCACATCACCTGAGGTCATTACCTGCAGAACCACATAAGGCCCTTTCCAATGCGGGGCCAGCTTCATGCGGCTTTCCACTGGGTTGTTTAGCCACACCATAGCACCCACCTTGTAGGGAGTGTGACGTGCTCTCTCGTCGTGGTAAAATTTTTGTCGTTCCTGAGCCTCCGCCCCATGCATACGGGTCTTGTTGAAGGCAGTTTCAAGTTTTGCCCGCACGGAGGAGGCAAACTCAGATTGAGACCCGGGTGCTTGTGTCCCCAAAGCATGGGAGGGTACCAGCACGTCCGCTGGGACTCTTGCCTCACGCCCGTGAGTAAGAAAGTAGGGAGTGAATTTTGTGCTGGCATGTACAGATGTGTTGTATGCGAAGGCCACCTGTTTTACATACTCATCCCATTCACCCCCACAGTCCAGTAGTGTCTTAGCCAGCTGATCAATCAAAGTCCTATTAAAGCGCTCCACCATTCCGTCTGATTGCGGATTGTATGGAGTGGTGTGTGTCTTAGTGATTTTCAGTAGCTCACAGAGGCCTCGCATAACATCTGCTTCAAACTGACGCCCCTGGTCGCTGTGAAAACGCTCTGGCACCCCATGCACCAGCACATAGTCCTCAAAAAGACAGCGAGCCACTGTCTGAGCAGTCTGATTAGGCAAAGGATATAAATTGACAAATTTAGTGAAGTAATCCTCCACTACAAGCACATACCTGTTACTTTTGCTGGTCAGTGGCAACTCAACAATGTCCGCCGCCACTCTTTCAAAAGGCCGGGTAGCGCAAGAGGTGCCCATCGGTGCCCTATGAGGGGGCACTGGAGACCGGCGTGTCAGGCATGCTTTACACTGCTCACAAAAGTTCTTAATGTCCTTGAACATGGACGGCCAGTAGCCAATCCGTCGTGCTTGTTCCCACACACGCTCTGCTGCAAAGTGGGCAGAGGCTGGGTTACCGTGCAGTTGTGTCAGGAGGTCAGGGACGAGAGAGGAAGGGACCACAATTTGACAGAGTCTTTCGCCCGACAAGGAGCAGTTCACAGACCGGCAAAGCAGTCCGTCCTGGATGGTCAAACGGTCGAATTCTGTCCACAGCTTTCGCAAAGTGCGAGAAGCTCCCTTCATCCGTGCTTTATGTGGCCTCCGTGACTGTTCTAGCCAGCCGCGGACCACTTGGATGTCTGCGTCTGCCTCCTGCTGTGCCTTAACATGAGCTACCCCACACCCAAGAGTCAATGGCAGTGTCTCAGCCGGCTCAGGCTCAGTCGATGTGACAGTCTCTGAGGATGGACGGGTCTCTGCAGGTTGCTGTGGAATAGGTGTAGCAGGGTCAGAGTGTATTGCATTAACCTCCACCGAGTCAACAGAAGGGCATGTTTCATTGTCCCTGTCTGGTCTGCGAGAGAGAGAATCTGCATTCAGGTGACGATGTCGTCTTTGTACACAATGTCCCAGTTGAGGGGATCCAGTTCTAAGATCCACCTGCTCCGTCTGCCAGTTGGATCGTTGTGGAGGGCCATGCGCCTGAGGCCCAGCAGAGGGCGATGGTCTGTGATGATGGTGAAAGCTGCCAGTCCAATGTAGTGCCTGAACTCACGAACAGCCCATACAACCGCCCATAGTTCACGATCAAAAGTGGACCAGCGGCGCTGTGTCTGATTAAGTGTCTGGCTGGCATAGGCCACTACATTCTCAACCCCGTCTTTCACTTGGGCTAAGACAGCACCGACCGCCTCCTTAGAAGCATCAGTGAACACTTTGAAGGGCACACTGAAATCTGGTAGGGCTACAATGGGAGCGTTGGACAGTGTACTTTTCAAGTATTTGAATGAGGTCTCACAGTCAGCAGTCCATTCAAAAGCCACATTTTTCCCCATGAGGTGATTGAGAGGGGCCGCATGCCTGGCGAAATTGTGGACAAAGCGCCTGTAATATGAGCACAGGCCCACAAACGCCCTGACCTCTGATGTAGACCGAGGAGTGGGCCAGTTTTTGACTTTTTCTGTATTCTTGGGGTCAGGCTGGAGACCGTGTTGGGAAATGACGTGGCCCAGGAAAACCACGTGATTGAGCGCCAGATGGCATTTTGCAGGATTCAACTTTAGTCCAGCGGCCTTGATCCTAGAGAACACCTCCTCTAGGCTGGAAAGATGCTGTTCAAATGTTTTGCTAAACAAAAGCACACCATCTAAATAAACCATGCAAATGTTCCATGGCAGGCCCCTTAAAACTAACTCCATCATTCTCTGGTAGGTAGCAGGTGAGTTTGACAACCCCATGGGCATTGACCGCCACTGATACAGTCCCCGCCCTGTATTGAATGCGGTCTTTTCGCGATCCTCCTCTGCAACTTCAACTTGCCAGAATCCATTCGAAAAGTCCAGTGTGCTGAACCAGACAGCGCCTGCTAGCGCATCGAGAGTGTCATCCACCTTAGGCAGAGGGTGGCAGTCTTTCACAGTCACACTGTTGAGACGCCTGTAATCGACACAAAATCTCCACTGACCGCTCTTTTTCTTCACCAGTACGACTGGACTGGACCAGGGGCTGCAGCTCTCTTCAATAACACCGTCGGCGAGCAGGTCTGTCACCTGTCTCTCAATTTCCGCTCTTTTCTCTGGTGAAGTGCGGTAGGCCCGTTGTTTGATTGGAGGATGATTCCCGGTGTGTATGCGGTGTGACACCAGGGTGCATTTTCCTGTATTCCTCTCACTGTCAGAGAACACATCTGCGTATTGTCTGAGCAACTCAGAAAGCGCCGCCCTTTGTGATGATGAGATTGGGGAACTTTCCAGCGACACAGGGGGGGTTGACTGGTCAGGGGAGGAAAGGGCTGTGGTAGTCACCGCGGCCACATCGTGTGACAGTGTATCAACATCTGTCTCACCAATCGAGTAAAATTCACCTAAGTGAGTGCCCTCTCGTAGAACAATGTCATTTTTGGTGGGGTTCAGAATTCGAGCACATGTAGCACCTTTCTGCACTGTAGTAACTGTGTGAGCCACGACGAAGTCTGAACTATCAGGGATATTGGGCTCTAAATATCCAACAAAGTCAGTGGAGTAAGCCCCAGATGAGCTGGGAGGCCGCACATTAACGGGCACAATAATTTCACTAAGTGGGGGCAGAGTCATTGTGCTTGTTATGGCTACATTACAACATACAGGGGTGAGGTCTTTACCTTTCAGGAGTGGGACGGTGATACCCCACAGCTGTAGTCTCGCGTGGGCAATGTCCAGAAGGGCATGGTTTTTCAGCATAAAGTCCCAGCCCAAAAGCACTGCCTGTGTAGTGTCCCTTATCACATGAAAGGTGTGCTGCCATGATTCTGTGCCCAAACACAAAACAGCAGATATTGTGCCCAAAGTGTCCAGCATTTGTCCATTCACAGCACGGGCACTGATATAGTCTTTCTTTAGGGGGCGGTTACGAAGTGCCGGAACTGACATNCGAAACTCAGCACTAATGAGAGACACACTCGAACCAGAGTCTAGTAGCACAGGGACAACAGTGCCTTCAATTACACCTTTAACATAGGACACAGACATGTCACATTCGGAGTTACTCACAGAGTCTTTGATCACTGGGTCATGGCTGTGTGTGTAATTTATTGGGCCCGCAGAGTGTGCAGCTGGCGTTCGGGCCACAACATCAGCTAAACCCCGTTTCCCTGCTGGCTGTGTTGGTGGTCACTGTGCGGGGAGATGAAGCGTACGCCGCGCCGCCTAGGTGTCTCCTCCTCATGGTATGAGCGCCGGCCAGGGCTGGGGCTGTATCTGCCAGATGACCGGACGGAGTCAGGACTCTGGCCACGGGAAGTTGTGAATGGCCTCCGGTCCCCGCCAGGTGATGGGAATCTCCTATCTGGTGAGCGGCCACGCTGCAGCCCAAGGGACCGGCAGCCATGACCTCCACAGGTGCAGTAACACGACCCCCTCCCTGGTGATGGAGGGCCATGCCAACCACCTGCACCTGACCTTGACTGTAGCCTCCGATTCTCCTCCGCCATCAGCTTCATCTCCACTCGCATGTCTTTCAGCTCCTCAGTTAGGCTATGCACTGCCTTATGCAGTCCCCCATAATCAGTCACTTTATGGACGGAGGCAATTTGACCCCCTGGGCCAGTAGCGCAGGCAGCCGTGACAGTCGTGGACGCATAATCTTGCAATGCAGCTTCCCGTGCATTCTCACAACGTTCTGCAACTATGAGCGCCTCGTCCATGTCTGTTGCCCCCTGCTCATGACACTTTGCTCTAAGCCCAGGGTCGAGGCCAGCGAGGAAACGGCGGAATTTCTCCTCGCGAGTTGCGTTTTTGCCATAGTCAGGGAAAGCTTCAGCAACAAGTCTGCTAATTTCAGCGGCATACACCACAAGACTCTCGCGCTGAGCGCGTGGGCGTGCAGAAAGATTAGCCCTGAAACGGTCCAGATACTGTTTTCGCCCAAAGGCTTCTTTAAGTTTGTTCTTTGCCGCCTCGTAATCACCTTGAACAGTAGCGGGTAGGCTATCCCACAACAGAAATGCAGCCTTACTTAAACGAGTTGGTAGAATTCTTGCCAGTTCATATTGGTATGTTCTCCCACCTTCTCCTTCCACAAGAGCGCGGACCGCCACTTCGAATTGACGAGCCCAGCATAGGAAGCTCTGCTGATCATCTTCTCCAGAAAACGGTGACGGCAAATCAATCTTCACTCGAGACGATTGGAGGTCTCTCTCCCTTCGAGATCCGAATATCGAGAAGTCCGTGTCCTCTTCTTTACACCACATCTTGAATATTGAACTTCTCCGTAGCAGCTATACTCCGGCTAGCAAAGGCGCCAAAACGAGTGCTACCGCACACTAAACGTTTGACTATACTGCGAACACACTACTGCTAAACTAAAAAAAATAAACGCAAATCTACAAACACAACTGAAAACTTACGGTTAACACCGCTGCCACCAATGTAACCGAGCGTTGGCACTTTGTCATTATAATATATTTAATAACTGGACACTGGATTCAGAGGGAGAAACTTCAGATCTGCTTTACTTCATCCGGAAGTCAGAGAGAGACAAATGGGCACGAGAGTTGATATATGTACACAGACCTACGGAAAGCCCCGAGGGGAGAAAATACATTCACTCTCTTATTCTGTCTCATACAAATCTGTTACACTTATGTCCATATTGGTCTTATTGTCAATAGAGTTATTTAGTCCCCATCATCAAATAGAAAATGCACTACATAAAATGTATTTATTGCTTTGCAGGCCTTGATTCAATCATTGAATTTGAAGCAATCCCATCGGTTACTGCAGCGTGCCCTGACCCGTGACCCCAGTTTGATGTTCGACCTGGCACATGACATCTGGTCCTCAGTCACAGCCCAGTAGCACAACCAACCTGGCGCCTCTGCGCAATCTGTAAGGAGATGCCCATGAACATTGAAAGGAAATGCTGTGGTGTTCTCAGTTTTGATAAGACTTTGGGCTGGTAGGACCAGGTGAGAGAAACGGTCTCTTCAGGCATGCAGCCTACAGACAGTATGGGGCACTTGAACAGGGCTGACGTTGTAATACACAGTACAATACCCAGGATTAGCCAGGGTTACCCTGCTCCACTAGAGCAATATAAAAGGTTTATACAGAGTACGGTATAAAACACACAAACCGGCAGTGTGCAGAGTTTTATTATTTTTCATTATCTGTAGGAGCATTCATCTGTACATCTCACCTTTTTGGTTTGGAACCACGTTTGTCTTGTTACCATTGTTTTTTTCATACATAGAAAATAAATGCAACCTGTCAAATAATCTTCTGATTGTGGTCTTGTGGAATATATAAATTATGTAACCATGCATTTTCAGTCAGAGAATGAATTAAAAAAAAGCCACACAGTCAAATTGTGTCCACCAATATTTACTGTCATTGAAATGTATGGACAATTTAAACAATGTATTACACATGACACTAGATACATTACTTTATACTATATTTACAGTTGTCATTACCACACAAAAACTCTGGGAAGGTGGGTAAGTGCAGCAACTGTGAAGGGCCTAGTCTGAGGTTGGAGGCGTCTGTGCTGTAAAAAGATAAACAGAATTAGAAATCACATATCTGACAGTAGCTCCAGTGACATTTTAAATGTAAGTAACCTGGGTTGTTGGGGCAGGGACACCAAAAATAACTCCTTTATCTGGCCTCACCTGGTTGTGAGCGCCTGCTGTCAGCCATCTCTCGGCAGAAAGTCTTCTGCGCAGGACGGTGCCCTGAAGGTTGACGTTCACAGTATGCAGCCTTCATGTCCTGGAACTTTTATTGTGCAATTTTCCATATCTGTAACAAGCAATGTGTTAGACTATATTAGGGCTTCATTACATCAAATTACACAGCAGGGTTTTACAGGGTGTTGGCTACAGTCCCAGGACCTAAGTGGACTTGTGTGCCTTGCTCAAGTGCACTTCAGTTGTGGATGGAGGTGTAGGTAGGGAGAGGTAAGGATGGGATTTCAACCTGCTTCTCTCTGATCTTAGGACCACCTCTCACCATCAGGTGATGACTGGCTGCTACCTCAAATTTCATTCATGGCCCTAGTTATGTTCTGTAATCAGCATTGTTTTTACCTTACACAAATAAATGTAAATGCATTCAGCACCATGGGGGGCTGTGAAGACCTTTGAGAATATTTGCAGAACTACATACTGAATTGAGCCATCCGCCTTTCTCTTGGTTGGTGTGTTGAGATGGTGACTGCAGTCCAGGCTTCTTGGATTGGAGGAGAAAAGCTGTGGCTTTTACTGGCATAAGTATGTGGTTGTGGAAGGACCCTGTCTGCTGTTGACCTGAGGGAAAAAAGAGCACAAATTGCATATTAGCACAGAGCCCATGCTTAGACCATAGACAGATAAATCATCTGGCACAATCTGCATGCAACCAACAGAACCTAGAAAGAGAAAGATTAGCAGCAATACACAAAGGGGACAAGTATACAAAAAGCATGCAAAGTGTTCTGATAAGGTGCATGGAGGTAGTCTGTGTTGATTCCAGCAACCTCAAAGACTGAAAAGTGTCCCAGTGTGTTGAATTGAAAACTTGGTGAGTGCGTGCGCACACATAGGAATATCATAATTTAGTGCAGTGTTTCTCAACAGGGGTGCCGGGGCACCCTGGGGTGCCGTAGGGCCCCCTCAGGGGTGCCGCGGAAACGTGGCTGATAAATAAATTATATAACATAAAACATATTTGTCAAAATTGATAAGTTAATGTTAGTCAGTGGAATCTTTGATCTGCCATTTACGCACAATAAAGTAAATATTGGTCACCCCAGCTGCAACTTTGAACGTAGGTCGTGCGACTAGGTTGTGTGTCTCCAAATGTGTTACATTCTAAGCTTGTGTGGTATCGGATGTGATGCTATATTACGGCTAGTTGGTTTGGGGTGCCTTGAAATTTTTCATGAATTGAAAGGGTGCCTCGCCTAAAAAAAGGTTGAGAAACACTGATTTAGTGTATCAATTACAACTACAGGATCTGTTCGCTTTTGTCAGATAGAACCATTGTTTTTCAAAGGCAGATCATTCCAAAAAGGATAGTAGTATCTGCAACTGGACGAAATTACACCCACAAACATGAATAAAATAAACTACCAGTGTGCGGTGATTCATTCTTCATTTACTTGGCAGCCTTGATATGTTGTGATACAGGAGCAAGGAACAGCTATGGAAAACACCACACCTTGGAATGGACAAAGCAGAACATTTCAATATAACCAGGGTAAAACAAATAATGTACCGGCATCTCCATGTGATCATTCAGTGTAGCCATCACAATAAAGATCTGCCGTGTAGCCGTCATGGTCATTAGGTGGTATTTATCAAATGCAAAACTACCGTCTTCTCAAAAACGACATCAGCGAGTTAACAACATTACACCCACAATCATGTAAACATTTGAAAACCCAAGGCAATCTATTTTGCAATGCTGGAGCGGCGAACAGGTTGTGCTTGTGCTTGCTACTATTACCAGAGTCATACAACAGAGACGTACCAAAGCAAAACATGCAAACGATATATTTTTGTAAACCACTAGAAAGACATGGGCTTTGCTGGTCAAAGTAATGTGTGCGTAAACATGGTAGGTTACTTACTACGGGGTGAATCAGTATTTAGCAACTGAACGCGGATGGAGAAGGGGTGCTTCCGTCCTCCTCCCAGCTGGTTTGTCTGGCTCGTTCGCACAACTAGTAGCAAAACACACAAGAGTAACCGTCTGAGTTACACATAGCAATTCTGAAAACGTGTTCATGTGCACAGAATAAATGCCACAGGGGGGAAAAACACAAAAAAACAAAGCGATTGAGGTAGCAGCTATGTTAAGCAAGGTAGCAGCTAGATATGTTGGAGCTTGAGCTAATCCTCTGACCCCTCTCAATGGATACTTGCTTTAAAAAAGACACCACTGTGTCCTAAACCAATTCACAAAATATTATACAGACAAATATATTATCTCACCTCTCGATTAGAAATATGGTCACCAAAGCGTATTTGAAGCCGCTGCCGTAGCCGACATCTGTGTCCAAGAGTGTCAGGTCCCATTTCAAATTTTCAGCCCGTGTTGGAGTCTGGTCTTGCGAGTCCGATGACTATAATCCAAGGGAGTATGTTATCCTGACATGGTTAGTCCAGTGTTCCAAAAGCCAAAGTTCTTCCTGTAGCTCTGCAAAAGCCACCAAAGTTTTCAAGTAGCTCAGCCTGCTGCTAACTCTCGTTACCTTGCTACTAGCCGAGTGATGATGAGCCTTGTCGCGTGTGCATGAATGATGGGGGCGGGGTCGGTCAAGTTCACGAGTCGGTGAACGCGCAGGGAGGAGGGGTGAGTGCTGGCGGTTGATGGACGTGTCAGAAACCAATAGAAGTGATGATGAGTATTACTTCTATTGGTTGCCGTTTTCTTCTGACTACGCCCTCTACACTGGACCAAAAGATTTCGTTTTTTTTTCCAAACACTCTATTTCAATGGGTGCTATGGCGTCATGAGGAGTTTTTCAGATGATATGGTAAAATATGTGCCAGAAAAACATCTCCTATCCCACCTTTAATATGTGTTTTCATTTATATATATAAAAAAAAATCCTTCTATAAGAGCAGTCACACCACAGGACACCATAAAATGACCCTAAGCATTGCGTGACAGAAATATTGCAATATGAAGACATATTAAGAGGTTAATGTTGGTTAATTTATATATATATATATATATATATATATATATATATATATATATATATATATATATATATATATATATATATATATATATTATATTCCAGGTTTCATTAATGTTACAATCACACTGCAGAATATTTGACATATAAACCTTTACATAAATCTTAAAAAATGTTTCTTCTGATTAAAGACTAATATGAAACATAATGTACCACATCTTCTTTATTGACATTTGTTTTTAAGAGGAAAAATAACAGTTTTGTAGGTTTTTAACCAATGTTACAAAAAAACAAGGCGTCACGTCTCCCACCCTATGACAGAAAAAAAGCTAACCAAAGGTTATAGGTCCACGTTTAGAGGGAGCTAAACGCTGCTGGTCACCTGTCAACTAACTAGGGTTCCATGTTGTGAAGCGTCATGCAATGCAAACGCCCCTCTATCCGAGCACAAACATCTGTGTCAAATACTGCCTGCCGACTTCTAAATCGTCCAAAATAGCTGAGCACAACGCGACACTATCATACAAAACATGATAAAGTTCCCTTCACGTTTGACATCCTCATGAGCCGAAGTGTATCACAAGACCATGAACATTACGTGACACTCACAGTGGTGTTGGTGTGCTGTGGAGAAGGAACGAAGTTGCCTCCCACTGTCCAAACGCAAAACAATGCCGAAAATGGAATGCCCCCCTCAGTTGTCTCACAATGCAATCAGCTTAGCCTTGCCGGTTTGGTAACATATCATATACGTTTTGGCACGCATTCACTCCAGGCCAAAATGCCTCTCTGCCTCTGCCTTGTGGACAGCGGACGGACGGACGGACACACAGACACTCTTATAGAGATGCTGGGACGCATCTAAAAAGGTACTGCAACTCATTGAAACTGGGTCGGCTATTGCCAAATTTGATATTTATATCAAAGTTTACTGAGTAATAAACAAATATTTTCTAGTATGGTCCAAGTAGAGTCATTTTTGCAGCTAAAAATGGCTATTTCTCGAAATTCAAAATGGCTGACCATGGAGAAGATCTCCCTTTTCATGTATGAAAAGTGCAATTTTTCCAGTCATAATGAATACTTAGAATTTGATGCTGGTGGTAAGTATTCATGAAAAAGGTAACATTAGTGAATGGGCAGCATGAATTCTGGAAATAAACAACAACAAATCTCACACAGTGTCCCTTTAAAGTTATAAATGGCCAAACAGATACACTTACTTATTTTCGTTTTGGCTTTCTGTGTGTGTGTGTGTGTGTGTGTGTGTGTGTGTGTGTGTGTGTGTGTGTGTGTGTGTGTGTGTGTGTGTGTGTGTGTGTGTGTGTGTGTGTGTGTGTGTGTGTGTGTGTGTGTGTGTGTGTGTGCGTGAGTGCGTGCATGCGTGTTCTTTACTGGTGTTAAATGTCTTATGTTCATACTAGTGAGCGAGATGTTATTGGTATTTACTGTATATGTATGCTTTGGCAACAGCAAGACACTGATGACAATAACACACATTTGAATCTGGATCTGAGAGAGAGAATAAAACAGAGTGCTGATCTTACTGTTCGGGTGAAGAGTCTGGTCCTTTGAAATTAATCCCTGAAGCCTTGGACTGATCGCTTTTCATAGACACACAGGTGGGTGCAGGAGAGGGAGGTCTCCTCTCAGAGACAGACTCCTCCATCCTAGACAATAACAGAAGGATGAGTGTGTGTGTGTGTGTGTGTGTGTGTGTGTGTGTGTGTGTGTGTGTGTGTGTGTGTGTGTGTGTGTGTGTGCGTGCGTGCGTGCGTGCGTGCGTGCGTGCGTGTGCGCGCGCAGGGCTGGATTAAGATGGACTGGGGCCCCTAGGCTACAGGTTGCTGTGGGGCCCCCCGGAGGCCAAATTTTGTGACAAATGTACACAGACAGCCAGTCTCATTATTACATGATAGGAATTAAGAATAACAAGTCAAACAAAGAGGGGACTTAAATAGAAAGAAAACTACACTCATCAAGACAGACACATTTTTCAACTTTGCATTTTGTCACAATTCTGCAATTTATCCCTTTTGGCCAATCAGGGGGCCCCTTGCAGGTGGGCAAGGCAATTCTATTTGTGTAGCGCTTTTCACACATAAATGCAATTCAATATGGTTAACAAAAAAGTAAGATAAAATAAAGTAAAATAAATAATAAAATGAAGTAAAATAAAAATAAAAGCACAAGGCATGCAAGTGAAAATAAATATGAATGTAAAAGCAATAAATAAGGAGAAAAGACAAATAAAAATATCAAAAGAAATTGATCTCTAAGAGAAGGCAAAGGCTTTGTCTTAAAGGGGAACTCCAGTTTTTTTTAACATTAAGGCCATTTTCTGAGTGGTCTGCAATGTTTTAGAGTCCCCCTCACCGTTTATTTCATGTTTGCTGCAGTCTCTGTTATTTGGCTGATTTGGATTTTTATCTCAACCAGCTTTAGAATGGCCGTCTATGGGCGCCTGCAATTCTGTTCTTAAAATCACCTTAAACATTTGTTTTCGAAAGTCTCAGTTTTGGGTTGTCTTGGGAAAAAAGCCAAAAACAGCTGCTTATAATAATTTATTAACCCTTTTTCCTTGAAAGGGAACTTAAAGTGTTGGGTAGGGAAATATAAACTAGAAATTATAACATATATTATTGAAATGAAAAAGTGATAAAAATAGAAATAGATATTAATTTGAATTCATCATTTTATGTCATTTTTAAATTCAATTTAAGAAAATTTAATCCGAAAGATTAAGATTTGGGGGGAAAATCGCTGCTTATCAAAAAAACGTGCAGAAAACCGTGATGTCAATTTTCATCGAGAAAACCGTGATGCACATTTTTTCCAAAAACGCCCAGCCCTAATGGCTTCTGTCATTTTTTAATTGCCATTTTGTGAAAGAAAGTGAAAGTGAAAGTGAAACTATGCTGCTCATTGAAACTGGGTCTGCTATTGCCAAATTTGATAGTTTACTGAGTAATAAACAAATATTTTCTAGTATGGTCCAAGTAGATACATTTTTGCAGCTAAAAATGGCTATTTCTCAAAATTCAAAATGGCTGACCATGGAGAAGATCTCCCTTTTCATGTATGAAAAGTGCAATTTTTCCAGTCATAATGAATACTAAGAATTTGATGGTGGTGGTAAGTATTCATGAAAAAGATAACATTAGTTAATGGGCAGCATGAATTCTGGAAATAAACAACAACAAATCTCACACAGTGTCCCTTTAAAGCAGGGCTTTGAACCATTATTTTTTTCCAAACGTTCCGTTCCGAACAGAAACGGAATTATAACGTTTCCGGTTATAAGTTCCACCAATAAATTGACGTTCCCGAACCGGTTAGAACAAAAAAATACTGTTCCCGGAACGGTTAATTTCGTTCCTGTCAGCTAATTACTCCCATAGGCCTAACTGACGTGAATTAACCAAGAAAGACGGAAGTGCAAATGAGTCAGCCTACATTCCAAACTGTTAATTCAAGCAGATGAAAAGAATATCCTCCAGAATTTTTTCATTCAGGGACGACGTAACAGAGAAGCGGAGAATAAACCTCAATGATGAAAATGCACGCTCCACGCTGACTTGGGTCACAGGAAACGCTATGACGGACATTGTGAGTTTGTGCATATTTGAAGCGGCCATGGATGCCCAATAACGCTGAACATTCTCGGTGCGCTTAACACACGCTTCTCTGCAATGTCTTAAGGGGGATTCAGAGTCGCGCGTTCACGGAGGTTCTGCACAGAGAAGCAGCCACCGCGCCCCCCTGCGCAGCGACAAAACGACCCCTGGCTGCAGTACACGCATGTTTCTCCCAGGCTGAAATGTCCGTGAGCTGAGCTATGCTTGAAGACGGTGATTGGTCAATGCGCTTACGGCAGTCCGGGGGGGAACTCAGCCCTGATAGGTCAGTTGTGTTCTATTCTTCTACCCTACCGCGGAGGTTTGAAGGAAAACGAAAAACACGATGCAGTTGACTTGGCAGGAAATCACTGGAGTTTACTTGACAGGGAGAAGAGAAACTGTTTTTTATTTCAGTAGTACAACTTCCAAAAAATCAATTAGAAATATCCATAAAAGGCCATCATGAAAATGATATGTTTGTAGTGTGGTAGTAGCAAAGAAGCCTCTTTGTTCTTTTGTAGTGTGGCAGCTAGCTCATTAAAACAGGGTTCGCTAATGTCCTGTAGAGTTTGAATGGGTTTGGCTGACAGTTGCTAAGCTAGCTGTTAATTAGATAGGCTATCTATTGTATTTAAAAATGGCTTTTGTTTCATTTAACCACCTCAACTGTAAAACATGAATAAAGAGAGAATCTTGTATGCTATCATCCATGTCTAATTACGCCACAACTTTTTAAATTAATAGCAAGAAGCCTCTTTGTTGATTTGTAGTGTGGCTAGCTAGCTTCTAAAACAGGGTTCGCTTATGTCCTGTAGAGTTTGAATGGGTTTGGCTGACAGTTGCTAAGCTAGCTGTTAATATGGCCATTAGATGTATTGTATTTAAAAACGGCTTTTGTTTGGCATTTTAACCACCTGAACTGTAAAACATGAATAAAGAGAGAATCTTGTATGCTATCATTCATGTCTAATTACGCCACAACTTTTTAAATTAATAGCAAGAAGCCTCTTTGTTAGTGGTAGAATTACGTTTCAGGTGGCTAGTCAACTAGCTTTGAGTTTGTAATGACTGATTTAGCTGGCTAGCTACTACTAGGCCCCAGGTGTGAATGGCCATTCATGCTGTCTCTTTTAAAATGGCGTTTGTCTTGCATTTAATCTCATGTAGTACTTGACCAAAAAGAAACTGATGTTGTACCATCTAATTATGCCCCAACTTTTAGAAGTAGGCTACTAGTGGAATATTACGTTTTACATAGCCAGCTGGTTAGCTTTGTGATTCATTCTAGGGACTGGGCTCAACTGAATGAGTTAGTTCGCCCCCTGTTGTCACAGAGGTGAATTGACGTCATTAAATTCTCAGCGGGGAAAAAACACCACGCCCTTTCCTGCATGCGCACGCAGGGCGACTATGAGGAATACACATCCCGCTGACAGTACGTCCATGCTGTACCCCAAGTCAGCACAGCATGACTATGTATCAGGCTTTACTATGATGCAATGGAAACTCTCCCCTTTTGTATGACAGTGGTTTCTCTTATTTAAGATGTGGAGTGGAGACTTAATAGTCCACAGCTCTCTCTCCATTCAGTCAGAGAATGTCTGATGTCACACAGGACGTGAACCTCAGCCGTCATGGTAGCCTAATGTGCACAGGAAAATAATTACCTTTTTTGTTTTGTTTGAGGAACGGTATTAACCGGTATTAACCGGTTACCATTATTTTTAAATAAGTGTTCCCGTTCCAGAACATAAAAAATAATAACGTTTCCGGTTTTGTTTCTGTTCCCTGTAAAATACAAAAAGTTCCCGGTTTTCGTTTTCGTTTTCGTTCCTTGAACCGGATCAAAGCCCTGCTTTAAAGTTATAAATGGCCAAACAGATACACTTACTTATTTTCGTTTTGGCTTTCTGTGTGTGTGTGTGTGTGTGTGTGTGTGTGTGTGTGTGTGTGTGTGTGTGTGTGTGTGTGTGTGTGTGTGTGTGTGTGTGTGTGTGTGTGTGTGTGTGTGTGTGAGTGCGTGTTCTTTACTGGTGTTAAATGTCTTATGTTCATGCTAGTGAGTGAGATGTTATTGGTATTTACTGTATATGTATGCTTTGGCAACAGCAAGACACTGATGACATTAACACACATTTGAATCTGGATCTGAGAGAGAGAATAAAACAGAGTGCTGATCTTACTGTTCGGGTGAAGAGTCTGGTCCTTTGAAATTAATGCCTGAAGCCTTGGACTGATCGCTCTTCATAGACACACAGGTGGGTGCAGGAGAGGGTGGTCTCCCCTCAGAGACAGACTCCTCCATCCTAGACAATAACAGAAGGATGAGTGTGTGTGTGTGTGTGTGTGTGTGTGTGTGTGTGTGTGTGTGTGTGTGTGTGTGTGTGTGTGTGTGTGTGTGTGTGTGTGTGTGTGTGTGTGTGTGTGTGTGTGCGTGCGTGCGTGCGTGCATGCATGCGTGTGTGTGTGTGCGCGCAGGACTGGATTAAGATGGACTGGGGCCCCTAGGCTACAGGTTGCTGTGGGCCCCCCAGAGGCCAAATTTTGTGACAAATGTACACAGACAGCCACTCATAATTACATGCTAGGAATTAAGAATAACAAGTTTACCAAAGAGGAGTGTTAAATAGAGAGAAAACTGCACTCTTCAAGACAAAAACATGTTCAACTTTGCATTTTGTCACAATTCTACAATGTTTCCCTTTTGGCCAATCAGGGGGCCCCTGGCAGGTAGGCAAGCAATTCTATTTGTGTAGCGCTTTTCATACATAAATGCAATTCAATATGGTTAACAAAAAAGTAAGATAAAATAAAGTAAAATAAAGGAAAAAATGAAGTAAAATAAAAATAAAAGCACAAGGCATGCAAGTGAAAATAAATATGAATGTAAAAGCAATAAATAAGGAGAAAAGACAAATAAAAATATCAAAAGAAATTGATCTCTAAGAGAAGGCAAAGGCTTTGTCTTAAAGGGGAACTCCAGTTTTTTTAACATTAAGGCCATTTTCTGAGTGGTCTGCAATGTTTTAGAGTCCCCCTCACCGTTTATTTCATGTTTGCTGCAGTCTCTGTTATTTGGCTGATTTGGATTTTTATCTCAACCAGCTTTAGAATGGCCGTCTATGGGCGCCTGCAATTCTGTTCTTAAAATCACCTTAAACATTTGTTTTCGAAAGTCTCAGTTTTGGGTTGTCTTGGGGAAAAAGCCAAAAACAGCTGCTTATAATAATTTATTAACCCTTTTTCCTTGAAAGGGAACTTAAAGTGTTGGGTAGGGAAATATAAACTATAAATTATAAAAATATTATTGAAATCAAAAAGTGATAAAATTGAAATGGAGATTCATTTAAATTCGTGATTTTATGTCATTTTTAAATTCAATTTAAGAAAATTTAATCCGAAAGATTAAGATTTGGGGGGAAAATCGCTGCTTATCAAAAAAACGTGCAGAAAACCGTGATGTCAATTTTCATCGAGAAAACCGTGATGCACATTTTTTCCAAAAACGCCCAGCCCTAATGGCTTCTGTCATTTTTTAATTGCCATTTTGTGAAAGAAAGTGAAAGTGAAAGTGAAACTATGCTGCTCATTGAAACTGGGTCTGCTATTGCCAAATTTGATAGTTTACTGAGTAATAAACAAATATTTTCTAGTATGGTCCAAGTAGATACATTTTTGCAGCTAAAAATGGCTATTTCTCAAAATTCAAAATGGCTGACCATGGAGAAGATCTCCCTTTTCATGTATGAAAAGTGCAATTTTTCCAGTCATAATGAATACTAAGAATTTGATGGTGGTGGTAAGTATTCATGAAAAAGATAACATTATTGAATGGGCAGCATGAATTCTGGAAATAAACAACAACAAATCTCACACAGTGTCCCTTTAAAGCAGGGCTTTGAACCATTATTTTTTTCCAAACGTTCCGTTCCGAACAGAAACGGAATTATAACGTTTCCGGTTATAAGTTCCACCAATAAATTGACGTTCCCGAACCGGTTAGAACAAAAAAATACTGTTCCCGGAACGGTTAATTTCGTTCCTGTCAGCTAATTACTCCCATAGGCCTAACTGACGTGAATTAACCAAGAAAGACGGAAGTGCAAATGAGTCAGCCTACATTCCAAACTGTTAATTCAAGCAGATGAAAAGAATATCCTCCAGAATTTTTTCATTCAGGGACGACCTAACAGAGAAGCGGAGAATAAACCTCAATGATGAAAATGCACGCTCCACGCTGACTTGGGTCACAGGAAACGCTATGACGGACATTGTGAGTTTGTGCATATTTGAAGCGGCCATGGATGCCCAATAACGCTGAACATTCTCGGTGCGCTTAACACACGCTTCTCTGCAATGTCTTACTATGATGCAATGGAAACTCTCCCCTTTTGTATGACAGTGGTTTCTCTTATTTAAGATGTGGAGTGGAGACTTAATAGTCCACAGCTCTCTCTCCATTCAGTCAGAGAATGTCTGATGTCACACAGGACGTGAACCTCAGCCGTCATGGTAGCCTAATGTGCACAGGAAAATAATTACCTTTTTTGTTTTGTTTGAGGAACGGTATTAACCGGTATTAACCGGTTACCATTATTTTTAAATAAGTGTTCCCGTTCCAGAACATAAAAAATAATAACGTTTCCGGTTTTGTTTCTGTTCCCTGTAAAATACAAAAAGTTCCCGGTTTTCGTTTTCGTTCCTTGAACCGGATCAAAGCCCTGCTTTAAAGTTATAAATGGCCAAACAGATACACTTACTTATTTTCGTTTTGGCTTTCTCTGTGTGTGTGTGTGTGTGTGTGTGTGTGTGTGTGTGTGTGTGTGTGTGTGTGTGTGTGTGTGTGTGTGTGTGTGTGTGTGTGAGTGCGTGCATGCGTGTTCTTTACTGGTGTTAAATGTCTTATGTTCATGCTAGTGAGTGAGATGTTATTGGTATTTACTGTATATGTATGCTTTGGCAACAGCAAGACACTGATGACATTAACACACATTTGAATCTGGATCTGAGAGAGAGAATAAAACAGAGTGCTGATCTTACTGTTTGGGTGAAGAGTCTGGTCCTTTGAAATTAATGCCTGAAGCCTTGGACTGATCGCTCTTCATAGACACACAGGTGGGTGCAGGAGAGGGAGGTCTCCCCTCAGAGACAGACTCCTCCATCCTAGACAATAACAGAAGGATGAATGTGTGTGTGTGTGTGTGTGTGTGTGTGTGTGTGTGTGTGTGTGTGTGTGTGTGTGTGTGTGTGTGTGTGTGTGTGTGTGTGTGTGTGTGTGTGTGTGTGTGTGTGTGTGTGCGTGCGTGCGTGCATGCATGTGTGTGTGTGCGCGCAGGGCTGGATTAAGATGGACTGGGGCCCCTAGGCTACAGGTTGCTGTGGGCCCCCCGGAGGCCAAATTTTGTGACAAATGTACACAGACAGCCAGTGTCATTATTACGTGCTAGGAATTAAGAATAACAAGTCAAACAAAGAGGGGACTTAAATAGAAAGAAAACTGCACTCATCAAGACAGAAACATTTTTCAACTTTGCATTTTGTCAAAATTCTGCAATTTATCCCTTTTGGCCAATCAGGGGGCCCCTTGCAGGTGGGCAAGGCAATTCTATTTGTGTAGCGCTTTTCACACATAAATGCAATTCAATATGGTTAACAAAAAAGTAAGATAAAATAAAGTAAAATAAATAATACAATGAAGTAAAATGAAAATAAAAGCACAAAGCATGCAAGTGAAAATAAATATGAATGTAAAAGCAATAAATAAGGAGAAAAGACAAATAAAAATATCAAAAGAAATTGATCTCTAAGAGAAGGCAAAGGCTTTGTCTTAAAGGGGAAGTCCGGTTTTTTGAACATTAAGGCCATTTTCTGAGTGGTCTGCAATGTTTTAGAGTCCCCCTCACCGTTTATTTCATGTTTGCTGCAGTCTCTGTTATTTGGCTGATTTGGATTTTTATCTCAACCAGCTTTAGAATGGCCGTCTATGGGCGCCTGCAATTCTGTTCTTAAAATCACCTTAAACATTTGTTTTCGAAAGTCTCAGTTTTGGGTTGTCTTGGGAAAAAAGCCAAAAACAGCTGCTTATAATAATTTATTAACCCTTTTTCCTTGAAAGGGAACTTAAAGTGTTGGGTAGGGAAATATAAACTATAAATTATAAAAATATTATTGAAATCAAAAAGTGATAAAATTGAAATGGAGATTCATTTAAATTCGTGATTTTATGTCATTTTTAAATTCAACTTAAGAAAATTTCATCCGAAAGATTAAGATTTGGGGGGAAAATCGCTGCTTATCAAAAAAACGTGCGGAAAACCGTGATATCAATTTTCATCGAGAAAACCGTGATGCACATATTTTCCAAAAACGCCCAGCCCTAATGGCTTCTGTCATTTTTTAATTGCCATTTTGTGAAAGAAAGTGAAAGTGAAAGTGAAACTATGCTGCTCATTGAAACTGGGTCGGCTATTGCCAAATTTGATATTTATATCAAAGTTTACTGAGTAACACAGCACGAAAAGGGGGATTTGTGACAATGAACTCGTCCCAAATCGTCCACGGAATTGCCTAACTTTCGTCTGATTTTGAGCGCTTGAGAGAATGCGAAATTAACAGTTTTGGTGACACATAACTCGCCCGGAAGCGAATCAGAGCCGCGGAACGGTCTCACAGCAGGGTGTTAATGGCCCAACGATTAACATGAAAGGCAATGACAGCCAGCCCGGAACGCGGACTAGCCTTGCTCTTATTGGACGAAAAAGACACGTGACTCAAAGTAAAAGAGCTGTGCTGTTGGTTAGCAGGGTCGGCAGCTACGACCTTCTATTGGTCACGTTGGATTAATTTATGCATACCGTATACAGTAGGTCCGTATAATTATGCAAAAATTATTATTACTAATATACCTAGGTTGATTTTACTTTGTATATTCACATCATTATATTCACATCATTATAGACTGCACTGTGATGGGGCTTCAGCATGCATGATGTGAATTTATTGATAAAATGAAAATGAATGAAATGAAAATGAATTTTTTAAACGCTTTTAATATCACACCAAACAATGTACACACACTTAGACAGGAACCATGCATTTAATAAAAATACACAATTTAAAACAACACACATACCCTGCAAACAATACACTCTATATGCAGTGATGTATACAGTAGCCTACTCAGGTCACAAATGTACAACTCAGAAACAAACATGCATCTCTCTCCCAAGCACGTTTCCGATTGTCTCCCACGTCCTAACACTGGCCGTCAGAGCATTGAAGAAATCTTAATACTCAACAGCACTCAAATTTTGCCTAGTAGAACAGGTGAGGTCAGGCATAAACGCGTTGTCCTGACCGTCTGTTACCAAGACAATGCGATGCGACACAGAAAAGACGGGCGGCTCTCCACTGCACTTTAACAGTGGAATCTTCCGACGCGAGGCACGAGTTTGGAGTTTGTTACAACAGACATGACCGCTGTAAAATAAAAACTGATCAGGCAATGCTTTGATCATGTCTTGTTAACTTTGTTGGCCACGGAGCATAGTGACTAAAAGTTAGCATCAACTTTGAAAAAGGGTCAAGTCACCATCAGAAGAAAACGGCCGTCTTGTAAAACATGTGTTTGAGTGAAACGGTAGACGGTAGGGACTTTGCGAGGCTATTTATTTAATGCCTACATATAACGTGACCAAAAATGTCTCTAAGCTGCACGTTGCAATATAGCCAAACGTATTCGAGAAAACCTGATGCAGCCAGAGTCCAACAACTTCAATGCACCAGAAGTGAATTCGCCTTCTAGTTGGGTGCGTCACGTGTATTTAATAGAATATATGCGCATGTACATTACAGCTACCTTATTACCTGGAATATTTTCGAGGGCTGATATTACAAAAAGCTAGTAGGTAATTTTACTTTTCTTTTCTCTACCTACCATTCAACCATGAGTGGTTGGCTCTGTCCACCCACCAGTTTGAACTAAATAACTAAGACATTTTGTGTGTATGTGTGTCTGGTGGGGGGGGGGGGGGGGGGGGGGGGGGGGGGGGGGGTAATGAAAGGGGAAAATAAGTTCAAAAATGTAAAAAATCCAATTTGGCAAAAAATAAATCAGAAAAAAACTGAATGAGGAAAAATAAAACGGAATTTGAGAAAAATTAAAACGGATTTCATAGGCCCCTACGACAGGTTAGGTTTGGGAAGGGCACAATTCATAAAACTCAGAAACATAAAAATGCTTTTTCAAAAAAAAGGGTTCTATGTTCCCCGCTGCATCCAAGTAGACTGCTGCCACATTGCTAAGAGCAGGTTGTTATTACACCTCTGACAGGTTAGGTTTAAGGATAGTTTTAGTCAGGGCACATACAAAAATGGATTTGAGTAAAAGTTGTCAATTCATAGTAAATACGTGGTAAATATGAAAGTAAGAGGAAAAATAGTACAGGTACAGCATTTTAGTGCAGACTATACAGGTATGTACAATATTATAAACATTGCTGTTGATTTCATGTTCTTCAGCCGCCAATCATGCCAGCAGGGTCTACTGAAGGTCTCTGGTCACTGCTTCCTCGTCATACTGCAACAGGCACTCAGTCTCACTTCTGGGAGCTGTAGAAACAACAAATAAATAAATACTTCGTCATGCACCTCATATTGACATAGCAAATATATCAATAAGCAAGACATATTGAGCCCAACAGGGATAATCTTACACTATATCAGTTTTCTGTGGTCTCTTGTAAGATTGCCCATCACCATCCTGCAGGACACTACCGTCTCCCTGCCAGGATCTGTAGGATGTAAGAAAATAAATCAAAACATAGCAATGCACAGCATTGACAACTTATCTATAAAGTAGCACAAGTCATATTGACAATGTAGGCCAGGGGTGGGGAACCTATGTCTCTAGGGCCGTTTGCGACCCTTGAGGCAGTTTTATCCGGCCCCCGATATAATTTTAATGCAATTCCATCTTCACATGAATTATGACATATTTTGTAAAGGAATCTTAGAAAATACATTAGCAATACAATTAAGTTATATTCAGGGGACCTAGAGAATGTGGTGTTTGTTTAAATGTGGCTGCCTTCAATATAGGCCTAAAGTGAAAGGGAAAATCCTGGTTTGTGTTCATAGTACGGCCCTTGGAGGACTTTTATGGCCCCTCGGATGAATTTGAAGTGGCCATTCGAATGAGAAAGGTTCCCCAACCCTGACGTAGGCTATAGGTTAAGCTTACCCTCTTTCACTCTACTGTGCCCATTTCGGGTTGACCTCCATTCGCGTCTGTAGCACAGCACACAGGATTGCAGGACACAGCATCCTGCAGGACACTGCAAAAAACAAGGGGAACGAATAAATGACCTGTCCAGTTCTATAAAAAAGAAAAGAAATTTGATGCAGTGCCAGAGCTGTGGTAAAAGTAACCTTGGTTATATCATCTAAGACTTGGGTGTGTGTGAGTGTGTGGTAAATCCAGTGTTCACATTATTCAGATATGACAATTAATTCATTAATTTTAACCTATTATCACCACATACCGATATCAGTGCCATTTCACCCTGCCAAGACACTGGACCTTCTATGATCAGGGCGTCCTCGTCATACTGCAGCAGGCACCCTGTTGTTTCTACAGCTCCTAGAAGAGAGACAAATAAATTAAATACTTCGCCATGCATCTCATATTGACATAGCAAATGTATCAATGAGCAAGTCATATTGGTCACAAAGAAGTTAATCTTACATTCTTTCAGTCTTCTATGGCAAGACTGCTCCTCATAAGAGCTGTTAGGCCTTCAAGTGACTCGTCTTCGCCATATTATGAGACAGCAGCCTGTGAAAACATGGTAAATAGAATAACCCGGTAACACTTTATTTTAGGGACACATCTATAAGCACTAATACATACAATATTAATGCCTGTGTAAGTAACTTGTAAGGCATGTACTGCAAAATAAGACAGTTGTTAAGTATGTTTTCACAAATGTCTTGTTCATGCCCAATTAGGGACTTATTGATAATATAACCTTAGTAAGGACCAGTAAGCACAGCACGAAAAGGGGGATTTGTGACAATGAACTCGTCCCTAATCGTCCACGGACTTGCCTAACTTTCGTCTGATTTTGAGCGCTTGAGAGAATCAAAATTAACAGTTTTGGTGACACTCAACTCGCCCGGAAGCGAATCGCGAGCCGCGGGCAGGTCTCACAGCAGGGTGTTAATGGCCCAACGATTAACATGAAAGGCAATGACAGCCAGCCCGGAACGCGGACTAGCCTTGCTCTTATTGGACGAAAAAGACACGTGACTCAAAGTAAAAGAGCTGCGCTATTGGTTAGCAGGGTCGGCAGCTACGACCTTCTATTGGCCACGTTGGATTAATTTATGCAGACCGTATACAGTAGGTCCGTATAATTATGCAAAAATTATTATTACTAATATGCCTAGGTTTATTTTACCTAGTATATTCACATCCTTATATTCACATCATTATAGGCTGCACTGTGATGTGGCTTTAGCGTGCATGCATGATGTGAATTTATTGATAAAATGAAAATGAATGAAATGAAAATGATTTTTTTAACGCTTTTAATATCACACCAAACAATGTACACACACTTTGACAAGAACCATGCAACTACACACATACCCTGCAAACAATATACTCTATATGCAGTGATGTACACAGCACTCAGGTCACAAATGTACAACTAGGAAACATTTCATTACCGACAGATTAGGTTTGGGCAGGCTGTCATCATGCTTTAGCGTACGTATCGCACGCTAGTGCATTCAGCGTGTTGGTGCGACGCATTTTGAATTTAAAGCGTGCTCCTCAACGCAACGGTAAAGCGCTTTCATGCACTTTTGACACGTGACGAGGTTTGCGCAGTTTTCCCGCCGTGTCGGCGATTTTGTTTTGTCACAGCGCATTTCTGTTACTAAACGCAAATATGCTTTGCTGTGCCCTAACCAAAACCACCCCTAAACCTAACCTGTCAGTGAAGTAATGTTTCTGCTGCTTTACTTTTGCCAAGAACAGCGAGATTAGGCGAATTTCTACCTAAATTGTGCCTAAACCAAAACCATCCCTAAACCGAACCTGTCACAGGGCGTTGTGGAGCACGACTTAACTTGAAAATGCGTATTGGACACACGCGATAGTGGGTTCAAATCAGCGTGTCATAGATACGCCTAGCCTATGCATGATGTTTGGGAAGGGCACAATTCATAAAACTCAGAAACATACAATGCTTTTTCAAAAAAGGGTTCTATGTTCCCCACTGCATCCAAGTAGACTGCTGCCACACTGCTAAGAGCAGGTTGTTGTTACACCTCTGACAGTTTTAGTCAGGGCACATACAAAAATGGATTTGAGTAAAAGTTGTCAATTCATAGTAAATACGTGGTAAATATGAAAGTAAGAGGAAAAAAATAGTACAGGTACTGCCTTTTAATACAGACTATACAGGTATGTACAACATTATAAACATTGCTGTTGATTTCATGTTCTTCAGCCGCCAATCATGCCAGAAGGGTCTACTGAAGGTCTCTGGTCACTGTGTCCTCGTCATACTGCAACAGGCACTCAGTCTCACTTCTGGGAGCTGTAGAAACAACAAATAAATTAATACTTCACCATGCACCTCATATTGACATAGCAAATATATCAATAAGCAAGTCATATTGAGCCCAACAGGGATAATCTTACACTATTTTTGTCTTCTATGGTCTCATGCACTATGTCTCCCTGCCAGGATATGTAGGATGTAAGAAAATAAATCAAAACATAGCAATGCACAGCATTGACAACTTATCTATAAAGTAGCACAAGTCATATTGCCAATGTAGGCCAGGGATGGGGAACTATGTCTTGAGGGCCGTTTGCGACCCTTGAGGCCGTTTTATCTGGTCCCCGATATAATTTTAATGTTATTCAGCTTCACATAAAATGACATATTTTGTAAAGGAACCTTAGAAAATACATTTGCAATACAATTAAGTTATATTCAGGGAAGCTGAAGAAGGTGGTGTTTGTTTAAATGTGGCTGCCTTCAATATAGGTCTAAAGTGAAGGGGGAAATCCTGGTTTGTGTTCATAGTACGGCCCTTGGAGGACTTTTACGGCCCCTCGGATGAATTTGAATTGGCCCTTCGAATGAGAAAGGTTCCCCACCACTGACGTAGGCTATAGGTTAAGCTTACCCTCTTTCACTCCTCTGTGGAGAGACTGTGCTTATTTCAGGTTGGCTTCCAGACGCGTCTGTAGCACAGCACACAGGATTGCAGGACACAGCATCCTGCAGGACACTACAAAAAACAAGGGGAATGAATAAATGACCTGCCCAGTTATTAAACAAATGAAAATTGATGTGCCAGAGCTGTGGTAAAAGTAACCTTGGGTCCAAATCATCTAGGCCTAGGGTGTGTGTGTGTGTGTGTGGTAAATCCAGTGTTCACATTATTCAGATATGAGAATTAATTCATTCATTCATTTTAACTGACATCAGTACATACCCATATCAGTGCCATTTCACCCTGCCAAGACACTGGACCTGGGTCTATTGGAGCTCTCTACTCGGGGTGTCCTCGTCATACTGCAGCAGGCACTCTGTTGTTTCTATAGTTCCTAGAAGCGAGACAAATAAATAAATAAATACTTCGCCATTCACCTCATATTGACATAGCAAATATGTCAATAAGCAAGACCTATTGAGCCCAACAGGGATAATCTTACACTATATCAGTTTTCTGTGGTCTCTTGTAAGATTGGCCCATCACCATTCTGCAGGACACTACCGTCTCCCTGCCAGGATCTGCAGGATGTAAGAAAATGAATCAAAACATAGCAATGCACAGCATTGACAACTTATCTGTAAAGTAGCACAAGTCATATTGACAATGTAGGCCAGGGGTGGGGAACCTATGTCTCTAGGGCCGTTTGCGACCCTTGAGGCAGTTTTATCTGGCCCCCCGATATAATTTTAATGCTATTCAGCTTCACATGAAATATGACATATTTTGTAAAGGAATCTTAGAAAATACATTTGCAAAACAATTAAGTTATATTCAGGGAACCTGAAGATGGTGGTGTTTGTTTAAATGTGGCTGCCTTCAATATAGGCCTAAAGTGAAAGGGAAAATCCTGGTTTGTGTTCATAGTACGGCCCTTGGAGGACTTTTACGGCCCTCGGATGAATTTGAAGTGGCCCTTCGAATAAGAAAGGTTCCCCGACCCTGACGTAGGCTATAGGTTAAGCTTACCCTCTTTCACTCTTCTGTGGTGAGACTGTGCCCATTTTGGGTTGACCTCCACACACGTCTGTAGCACAGCACACAGGATTGCAGGACACAGCATCCTGCAGGACACTTCAAAAAACAAGGGGAACGAATAAATGACCTGTCCAGTTCTATAAAAAAAGAATACCCTGAAAAAGAACACCCTGTTGTTTCTACAGCTCCTAGAAGCGAGACAAATAAATTAAATAATTCGCCATGCACCTCATATTGACATAGCAAATGTATCAATGAGCAAGTCATATTGGTCACAAAGAAGTTAATCTTACATTCTTTCAGTCTTCTATGGCGAGTTAGGCCTTCAGGTGACTCGTCTTCGCCATATTATGAGACAGCAGCCTGTGAAAACATGGCAAATAGAATAACCCATTAACCTTGGGTCCTAATATAATACATGGACATAAACTAGCCTACATTATTTAGACAAGGTCAGTAGACCTCCACGTGAAACAATAAGAAAAAGTGACCATACATAATTTCAATTTCTTGAAGAGGCCATCTACACTTATTTGTGCAACAAGTGCTGTTTTGAGGACCCATACTTTTTAAGGACAGGTTGCCTACTGTTGCAAATGCCAGGGTATTTCACATTGATTTCGGGGTGGCGTGCTCTATTAACTTGACCACTCTGGTCGACATTGAGCTCGCGCTGATACATTGGGCTCGCGTTACTGAGAGCTGCCGCCAGAACTACTCAAGGTTAGCTGTCATAATATAGAACGCAACAAGGAAGAATCGGTCGGTTTGGTGAAAGGGCAAGGTGTTTCAAAGTAGCATGGAACTAAATTATATCCCACCTTTGACTTGATTTTACGCAGGTGGGTCTTGGAACCCCTGTGTGACTGCCTAGGTTTCAGGATAGAGAAAGTAAAACAAAAATCATTGAGTAAAATCGATGGGGGACAAATTGTAGCTTTTGTAGACTACGTCGCTACTTGAGGAAAAATAGCTTAACTACAGGGACGTTAGCTACTCGATACATAGTAGTGACGCTACGACCAAGCTACTAGAGAATATAATTAAACTAGTCGCTTCGCTACTGCCCAGCACTGAAAACCAAGGGAGATAGATGGACACTCCCAACTGAGATCGCTCCCGGACGTGTAGTCCCAGGTGTTTCTATCACTCCCGGACGTGTAGTCCCACCGATTATATTTCACGTATTATCATACACTGCCACATACAAGCAATTTAGGGTTAGGTTTAGGGTTAAGGTTAGAAACAAAAAACTAACATCAAAAAGATAACTAGCTCCGTTATATGGCGGTGGGATCGATAGTCTGGCTAGTGGGAGCGAGCCGACCGGGGAGCGTCCTGCGTTGGGAGCGACAATCACGGAATCGAAAACCAACATACCCAGACGGCACACCAGTCTTGCCAACGTCGCCTAGATGCATTTTTGCCGCTGTAAAATACATTGGCAAGGCGTCTAAGCGTTAGTTCATCAGCGAAATGCCGGGCAGACGTGAAAAATGAGCAGTGCCCAGCATCTAGTTGATGAGCTAACGCAATAGCATGCTAACGGTAGCCTTTGTCTATCTTTAGGCAGGGGAAAGGCAACTGAGAACGAGCAATGTCAAACAATTTACCATCAACAAGTATACTTAACACATGCACTGTTTCACCACAGCATTTTGTCATTACGATGCTCGCAAGTCATCAGAATTTACTAGCGTACAGCAGCAACTAGTGTAGTCACATTGAGGGGACTTGAGCTACCAGCTATGTAAAGCGGCTGTGCTACAACTTAGCAATGGCGGATCTGTGTTCAGAGGAGCTATTCAATCGCTCTTGAGTACTGAAACTTTAAACCACAGTTGAGTAAAATGTACTTACATGTATGTGAAGCCCATTTTCCGTTGGTATGTGAGGAACTTTTCCCCCATATCGCCAAGAAACTTGTAACAGTGAAACCACACAGACAGCGCGTGGTTCTGTTCAATCAGGAAGGTGTTTTTGGCCGCGGTTGATGGCTTCTTTCTTTGTGGCTTGTGTGTGGAATTCGCATTGTGCCAATTAGTTTTACTGCCACCTAAAGGCTTGGTGTAGAACTAATTTAACCAGAGACGGTCTATTTTCAACTAACTTGAACAATCCTTGCTTTAGTTCAGAATACCATTTAAAAACCAGAGTGGCCAAGCACATTGATGTATTTCCTCACAAGCAGTTGAGGAACCTTTTTAATTCGAAGGGTCACTTCAAAATGTATGTCCAAGAAAGATAATTCAGATGATTCTATTTTGATTGCCTATTCTGTAGGTTCATTTAAATGTTTATAGCACAGATCGAATTGTTTGATCAACTTAATTTCTGAGCTTATAGTATCATAATAAAATGTACTGACAGCAAAGCTGTGGCTAGTAGAAAGGTTTAATGCAGGGGTGGGGAACCTTTTTTGAGGGGCCACTTCAAATTCCTACCATGGTCATAAAATCCTCCGGGGGCCGTACTATGAACACAAATCAGGATTTCCCCATAAAATTTAGGCCTATATAGACACCTTTAGGCCTATATAGACATATAGACATCTTTAAAGGTAGACACCTTTAAAACAGTCCCCACCTTTTCTAGGTCCCCTGAATATAACTTAATTGCATTGGAAATGTAATTTCTAAGATTCCTTTAGGCCTGCAAAATATGTCATAGGCCTATTTCATGTGAAGTTGCAAAACATTATAATGATATCAGGGGCCTCAAGGGCCCTCGAGACATAGGTTCCCTACCCCTGGTTTAATGGTTAGTGATTCTGAAAAACACCACTGGGCAGCGTGAAAAAACATACACACAGACACACGCACACACGCACACACACACACACACACACACATTTTAGTAAAAGGCCAAAAAATGCCCTAGGGCCCCCAACAATCCTGTTGCCTAGGGACCCCAAAATCCTAGAAACAGGCCTGCCGGCCCCCCACTCCCTCCCACCCACCTGAGCTCACCCCACCCCACCCCACTTGAAATTGACTGGGGCAGCTCCCGACCTGATCACTGGCATTTACATATTAAAGGCTCTTCTAAGAAGGGGATGGGAGGGGGGCATGGGGGAGCCGCAAATGCTGTGGCTTGAGGTATGAGGCAATTTAAGGTGCAAAACTCATCCACAAATTCCTCTTTTCATGCAGTGAAGCCTATATTTCTATTTATTAGTAAGTAGTAAGTGGCAGAATTCAATGTGTATAAGCTCCCGACACACTGTGTGAACAAACCCTGAACAGTGTGAAAACAGATGCGGAATAAGGGTCCCTATTCTAAAGTGATGCATTGCTCAGCCCAGATGGCTTAGGAACCCCACACTACCAAAGTCCCCCTGGTTACCTAGGGCCCCCACACCACCCAGGCCCACACTAACTAGCCCTGCCATATCAGCAAAGTGTAAAGGTTAATTATGTTTTTATCTCTTAATCAGCTGAGACATCTAACATGTTCTTGCACTTAATGCTGTTTGTAACAGGAGCCTTTATATAGCAAGGATTGAACGTACACTTGTCAGTGGCGGTGGGTTGGTGAGATGTAATTTTTTTCATGTACCACTGAGTTTTAATTGTAAAAACCTCCAAAATAAATGCAGAACATTAGAATAATAGTTTTGAAGCGAAAATAAACTATTCTTTTTTGATAATTAAGTTAATGTTTGAGAACATTAGCTTCAAGAAGTGCAGTGCATGATGGGTACGCAATCTAGGCCAACAGGCAACCTACCCAGCTCTGGGCCTACCTACGTCCTTAGCTCCTCCCCTCACTTGTGCAATTTAGTTGCTATCCAAACAATTTGCCATGTACGTAACAACAGAAATATTATCATTAGGCTCGTTCGTGACGACAATGCATCAAACTGGCAAAGTGCGCATGCCCACTTCCTAGCAAAAATCTTACTGCGTCGTCACGAACGAGCCTATTGCTGCATTGGCCATGCATTGCATTTCTGACTAAGGGCGTACCCATCATGCACTGCACTTCTTGGAGCTAAGTTTCTCAAACATGAACTTATTTATCACAAAGGAATAGCTTCATTTCGCTTCCAAACTATTACTCATCGTTATCTTCTGCATTTATTGTAGGGTTTTTACAATTAAAACGAATTGGTGTATGAAAGAATGACATCTCACCACCCCACCGTCAATGAGAAGTTTACGTCCAATCCTTGCTATATAATGCTTCCTATTACACACTTGGAGTCTGAGTGAAACAATTGATATCTACATGTTTCATTAGACTGAATCAAATCAGAAAATTGAGTACACTTTGCTTCCCGGTGGGGGGGCAGGCTGGGTAGAGTGGGGGCCCTGGGTAGTGCGGGGGCCCTAAGCAATCTGGGCTGAGCAATGCATTACTTTAGAATAGGGACCCTTATTCCACATCTGTTTTCACACTGTTCAGGGTTTGTTCACACAGTGTACCAGGAGCTTATACACATTGTATTCTGGCCCTTACTGCTTACTCATGAATAGAAATCTAGGTCAACTAGGTCCTTACTAAGGTTATATTGGTAATAAATCCCTTATTGTGCATGAACAAGACATTTGCGAATAAATGTCTAACAACTGTCTGATTTTCCTTAGTACATGCCTTACAAGCTACTTACACAGGCATTAATATTGTATGTATTAGTGCTAATAGATGTATCCCTAAAATAAAGTGTTACCAATAACCCATTAACCTTGGGTCCTAATATAATACATGGACATAAACTAGCCTACATTATTTAGACAATGTCAGTAGACCTCCACGTGAAACAATAAGAAAAAGTGACCATGCATAATTTCAATTTCTTGAAGAGGCCAGCTACACTTATTTGTGCAACAAGTGCTGTTTTGAGGACCCATACTTTTTAAGGACAGGTTGCCTTGTTGCAAATGCCAGGGTATTTCACATTGATTTCTAAACTATTTCTTAACTACAAGGACGGTAGTCGATACATATTAATGACGCTACGACCAAGCTACTAGGGAATGTAATTAAACTAGTCGCTTCGCTACTGCCCAGCACTGAAAACCAACATACCCAGACAGCACACCAATCTTGCCAACGTCGCCTAGATGCATTTTTGCCGCTGTAAAATACATTGGCAAGACGTCTAAGCGTTAGTTCATCAGCGAAATGCCGGGCAGACGTGAAAAATGAGCAGTGCCCAGCATCTAGTTGATGAGCTAACGCAATAGCATGCTAACGGTAGCCTTTGTCAATCTTAAGCGCTGGGAGATGGTCACTCCCAAGTGAGATCACTCCAGGACGTGTAGTCCCAGGTGATTCTATCAATACCAGGCGTTCTATCCCACCCGATTACATTTCTCGTATTATCATACAATGCCACATACAAGCAATTTAGGGTTAGGTTTAGGGTACATAACAAAAAACTAACATCAAAAAGATAACTAGCTCGGTGGGCTCGATAGTCTGGCTAGTGGGAGCGAACCGACTGGGGATCGAACCGCGCTGGGAGCGACAAACTGGGAATCATCTTTAGGCAGGGGAAAGGCAATTGAGAACGAGCAATGTCAAACAATTTACCATCAACAAGTATACTTAACATATTCACCGTTTCACTACTGCATTTTGTCATTACGATGCTCGCCAGTTATCAGAATTTACTAGCGTACAGCAGCAACAAGAGTAGTCACATTCATTGAGGGGACTTAGCAATGGCGGATCTGTGTTCAGAGGAGCTATTCAATCGCTCTTGAGTACTGAAACTTTAAACCACAGTTGAGTAAAATTTACTTACATGTATGTGAAGCCCATTTTCCGTTGGTATGTGAGGAACTTTCCCCCATATCGCCAAGAAACTTGTAACAGTGAAACCACACAGACAGCGCGTGGTTCTGTTCAATCAGATGGGTGTTGTTGACCGTGGTAGATGGATTCTTTGTGGCTTGTGTGTGGAATTCGCATTGTGCGAATTAGTTGTCCTGCCACCTAAAGGCTTGGTGTAGAACTAACTTAACCAGAGACAGTCTGTTTTGAACTTCCTTGAACAATCCTTGCTTTTAGTTCAGAATAATTTAAAAACCAGAGTGGCTAAGCACATTGATGTTTTTCCTCAAAAGCAGGGGTGAGGAACCTTTTTAATTCAAAGGGTCACTTCAAAATGTAGGCTATGTCCAAGAAAGATCATTCAGATGTTTCTATTCTGATAGCCTATTCGGTTCATTTAAATGTTTATAGCACCAATCGAATTGTTTGATCAACTTCATTTCTGAGCTTATAGTATCATAATAAAATGTACTGACAGCAGAGCTGTGGCTAGTAGAAAGGTTTAATGCAGGGGTGGGGAACCTTTTTCATTCGAAGGGCCACTTCAAATTCCTACCATGGTCATAAAATCCTCCGGGGGCCGTACTATGAACACAAATCAGGATTTCCCCATGAAATTTAGGCATATATAGACACCTTTAGGTCTATATAGACATATAGACACCTTTAAAGGTAGACACATTTAAAACAGTCCCCACCTTTTCTAGGTCCCCTGAATATAGGCCTAACTTAATTGCATTGGAAATGTAATTTCTAAGATTCCTTTAGGCCTGCAAAATATGTCATAGGCCTATTTCATGTGAAGTTGCAAAACATTATAATGATATCAGGGGCCGGATAAAATGGCCTCAAGGGCCCTCGAGACATAGGTTCCCTACCCCTGGTTTAATGGTTAGTGATTCTGAAAAACACCACTGGGCAGCGTGAACAAACATACACACAGACACACACACACACATTTTAGTAAAAGGCCAAAAAATGCCCTAGGGCCCCCAACAATCCCGTTGCCTAGGGACCCCAAAATCCTAGAAACAGGCCTGCCGACCCCCCACTCCCTCCCACCCACCTGACCTCACCCCACCCCACCCCACTTGAAATTGACTGTAGCAGCTCCCGACCTGATCACTGGCATTTACATATTAAAGGCTCTTCTAAGAAGGGGATGGGAGGGGGGCATGGGGGAGCCGCAAATGCTCTGGCTTGATGTATGAGGCAATTTAAGGTGCAAAACTCATCCACAAATTCCTCTTTTCATGCAGTGTAATAAACAAATATTTTCTAGTATGGTCCAAGTAGATACATTTTTGCAGCTAAAAATGGCTATTTCTCAAAATTCAAAATGGCTGACCATGGAGAAGATTTCCCTTTTCATGTATGAAAAGTGCAATTTTTCCAGTCATAATGAATACTAAGAATTTGATGGTGGTGGTAAGTATTCATGAAAAAGATAACATTAGTTAATGGGCAGCATGAATTCTGGAAATAAACAACAACAAATCTCACACAGTGTCCCTTTAAAGCAGGGCTTTGAACCATTATTTTTTTCCAAACGTTCCGTTCCGAACAGAAACGGAATTATAACGTTTCCGGTTATAAGTTCCACCAATAAATTGACGTTCCCGAACCGGTTAGAACAAAAAAATACTGTTCCCGGAACGGTTAATTTCGTTCCTGTCAGCTAATTACTCCCATAGGCCTAACTGACGTGAATTAACCAAGAAAGACGGAAGTGCAAATGAGTCAGCCTACATTCCAAACTGTTAATTCAAGCAGATGAAAAGAATATCCTCCAGAATTTTTTCATTCAGGGACGACCTAACAGAGAAGCGGAGAATAAACCTCAATGATGAAAATGCACGCTCCACGCTGACTTGGGTCACAGGAAACGCTATGACGGACATTGTGAGTTTGTGCATATTTGAAGCGGCCATGGATGCCCAATAACGCTGAACATTCTCGGTGCGCTTAACACACGCTTCTCTGCAATGTCTTACTATGATGCAATGGAAACTCTCCCCTTTTGTATGACAGTGGTTTCTCTTATTTAAGATGTGGAGTGGAGACTTAATAGTCCACAGCTCTCTCTCCATTCAGTCAGAGAATGTCTGATGTCACACAGGACGTGAACCTCAGCCGTCATGGTAGCCTAATGTGCACAGGAAAATAATTACCTTTTTTGTTTTGTTTGAGGAACGGTATTAACCGGTTACCATTATTTTTAAATAAGTGTTCCAGTTCCAGAACATAAAAAATAATAACGTTTCCGGTTTTGTTTCTGTTCCCTGTAAAATACAAAAATTTCCCGGTTTTCGTTTTCGTTCCTTGAACTGGATCAAAGCCCTGCTTTAAAGTTATAAATGGCCAAACAGATACACTTAATTATTTTCGTTTTGGCTTTCTGTGTGTCAGTGTGTGTGTGTGTGTGTGTGTGTGTGTGTGTGTGTGTGTGTGTGTGTGCAGGGCCGGTTCTGGCTTATTTGGCGCCCTAGGCGAGTTTGAGTTCTGGCGCCCCCCCCCCCCCCCCCCTCTTTTTTATACCTTACAGAACACAAGAGTAATACCGGTAGTAAGCTTAACTAAATAGCATCAAGAACAATAACTGTTTTGCATCAAATGGATTTCTGGTTCTTTTGGACAGCCGACCAACACATCAGATTGAGTCGCATGAAAGTACCTTCACTGTGTGGTGTCTTGGATGTAATGGTGGTGGTGCCCCCAACCCCAGATGAGAGGGAGGTTATCAATGTGTTTGAATTGTAAAATCGAATTGAAATGCCAGGAGAGTGGTACAGTACATTTGCATGTCAAATGCATGTGTAGACAATAGGCCTACCAAGGAGGTCTAAATTTAAAGCCTATCTACACTACCTACAGCATCACAAAGCATGGCAGCATAACAATTTTAATAAGCTACACATTTGTGCTGTCTATGATTCCAAACCAATTTCATTTCTGTACTGGAAATAGTGGTGCATTTGTGAGTAGGAGAATGAGAAGGGGGCTATCTATGTGTTTGAACCGGAGGGACAGGGTGAGAGAAAGGGAGAAAAGCTGTCACGCTTTTGAATTTCATAATATACAAAATATAGTAAATAGCCTCACTTGTCTGCAATACTACATCACTCAGCATGAAAACATGCTGTGCATGGTTCTCTTACATGATTAATGTAGGCCTATATGTCATTCTGGTCTGGAAACAATGTTTTTTTTAAGCTTACAACAAGCAGGTAATTCATTCAAGTGGATGGAAGGAGATATGGCAGCTAAACTTGTTTTAAACATGGCACCAGTCTTACTTTACATTGCTGGTCAACCTAAGCAAGTATTATGATGTCAGGTGTTAGTGAGTAGGCTACTAACAGCTACTTTACTGGATTTCATTGCTTGGCATACTTGGCTAATGTTAGCATGCTAACTAGCGATTTCTCAGATCAAAAGCAAAGCTCTTTTCCCCTCTAATTCCAAACAGTAGCCTCATAACTATTAGGCTTTACATTACCACAAACGGTTGCTGATTAAACCACATACTTCCAAAACACCCTCTGCAACTCCTGCATCATGCAATGACTGGTTTAATGAGAACATAACAATTCTCCACCCAGCAGAGCAGCATTGCTGTTCGCGCTTGCCCTCTGTCTCTCGAATGAGTCTCCAAATTCAAAATAGACCGCACGCTGTCACTCGTCCCGCCCCCTTTCTCAGGACTGTCTGTTTATTGGTTCACAGACTTCCCAGAGACAGTTGAAAGCGATATTACTATTGGCTGAGGGGCGCTTTGCCGTGAGGAGCGCTTTCGCCACGCTTTGTTGATTGCGACTTCATAAAAAAAACCTCCATATCTCAAAATTACGCATCGGAGAGCGCCATTTCGGCGCTCCTTCTTCACATTGCGCTCTAGGCGACCGCCTAGCCGGCCTATGCTTATAACCGGCCCTGTGTGCGTGTGCGCGTGAGTGCGTGCATGCGTGTTCTTTACTGGTGTTAAATTATTTATGTTCATGCT
>NW_026945740.1:0-36196 GCF_034702125.1 Engraulis encrasicolus
TTTTACAAATATTGTCTACTGCTAGCTTAAGTCTCATTTTCATCAAAGTAAGTCAGGCTTGTAAATGTAAATAAAAAGTAAGTGATCTGCATCGAAATTAGCACCAGTCAACTGTCAGTTCAGTTGACAGGCGGTCCCTGAACATTATTGTGGGGACAAAGTGGTCCTCGATCAGAAAAAGTTTGAGAAACACTGCCCTAGATTAACGTAACATGAAACCAGAACATTCGTTGGACAATATTTAGGCTATTAATAATAACTTGTTAAAGGCTATGGAAAGGTACCCAGGCTCCGCCCTAGTGGTGATGCAACGCCTTCGGCTCAGCTACACTCACTAAGGCCAGGAGCTCGTTCAGGTAGAATCTGGATCCCGCTACAGCGGGAACTCCACCACTTTGTCGGGAACTAATCAACTTTGAGCATTTCCAAGCGTTCTGGGTAGAGGCGTGTTCAAAGCAGTGACGTTGTTTAAGCAGAGACGTTCTATTGAGGACTAAGAAATGTTTGGTTGGGTGGGTCAACCATGCCGTTTAAGAATGTTAGTTGTTATGATTTTGATCAGAAGAGATTTGAAAGAGATTTGAAAGTCATGATGATAATCAGGCAAATGGAAAGGGTGACTGATCTGAAACTACCACATTCGTTGGACAACAATTATTAATCATATGCTAACTTGTTATTCAGAAGCCAGTTGGTCCGTGAGAATATTTTTACCAAACGAAAAAAATATCCACCTAGAAGAAAACAAGTAGGCCTATTGAGTTTCAATCGACGTTACAAGTCTTCAAACTAATGCCAGAATCAAGGCAGATTCACACACACACACACACGTGCCCGCGCCAACACTAATCGCCCGACACAGGTAGGGCTGAGTACCGATCAGAAATTTTCGCTTTCGGTTCCGATTCCAGAACCTTCGTTTCGATGCCTGTTCCTGATGGTTCCATTTTCGGTTCCTATAAAAACGGGATGACGAACATTTAAAAAATCATATCCGACCACAAAGCCTCCCTTGTTATTGAAGTCTTCTTGAAGTTCAAAAGTTGTTTAAAATCCAGAACTATGATCTACAATCTAAACCCAACCCTATCCATTTCGTACTGCACGTCTTTGTCTCCGGTGAAAGATGTTGTCAAAATATGAAGGATTACACAAACTTTTTTTTTACTCATTGCTAGTGACTGGCTTAAGATATTTATTAGCAATCTTTATCTTTTAGCATCTTTGTTTACTCTTTCAAAAGCATAATCACAACCCAAACTACCCAAATGACCCTGTTCAAAAGTTTACATACCCTAGTTTCTGATGCTGAATATGGCCCTGTTTAACATCAGGGATCGTTATAAATTGTTTGTGGTAGTTGGGGATAAGGCTCTTAATGTTCTCAGATGACAAAACAGCACATTCTTCCTGGCAGAATGGTTGTTTCCTATAATATTTTTGGGTGTCTTGCTGGAACCTCACATTTGAGGTTTCCCCTGAATGGCTCAATGATTTTGAGATCAGGAGAGTGAGACGGTCGCTCAAAAACTTCATTTTATGCTTTCTGAAGCTAATGACTGGTTGATTTGGCTTTCTGTGTTGAAATATTGTCATGTTGGCATGTCCAAACACTGGGCCATGTACAGTTTCAAGGCTGATGTGTGTCAAGTTTCCTCCAGTATTTTTCACAGGTCAATGTATTCATCATTCTGCGAGTATGGACCAAAAGTATAGTGCATTTGTAACTCAAATGTCCCCATGACATCAGTGGTCCATAACCATGTTTCACAGAAGGGATGGTGTAACTTTCATCATAGGCTCCGTTGACTGTTCTCCAAATGGTACTGTTAATAGTGGCTGGAAAAAGTTCTATATTGATCTCATTTTTCCAAATGACTTTGTCACAGGCATTCTGATGCTTCTCACTATGCTATTTGGTGTATCATATGCAAAATAACATGATTGCATTTTTGTAGTAATGGCTTTCTCCTGGCAACCCCCAACAGCCCATTTTTCCTAAAGTGCCTCTTTGCTGTACAGTTTGAAACATTTTTTCATGTTATCCTATATTTCACCTGAAGTTATTTTTTGATTGTCCTATGCCTCCTGAACAATTTCCATTGCAATGATCATTGCAATGCAATGACACCCTTGCCCAATGGCTTGATTCCAACCAAATCCCCTCATATTGCATTTCTGAATTGAAATTTCAACAGTGCCAACATGACAATATTTCGACACAGAAAGTAAAATCAACCCGTCATTAGCTTCAGAAAGATTAAAACGAAGGTTTTTGAGTGACCATCTCACTCTCCTGATCTCAACATCATTGAGCCACTCAGGGGAAACCTCAAATGTGAGGTTCCAGGAAGACACCCAAAGATATTATAGGAAACAACCATTCTGCCAGGAAGAATGTGCCGTTTTGTCATCTGAGAACATTAAGAGCCTTATCCACAACTACCACAAACAATTTAGAGCGGTCCTTGATGTTAAACAGGGCCATATTCAGCATCAGAAACTAGGGAATGTAAACTTTTGAACAGGGTCATTTGGGTAGTTTGGGTTGTAATCATGCTTTTGAAAGAGTAAACACAGAAGATTGCCAATACCTGTACATGTCTTAAGCCAGTCACTAGCAATGAGTGAAAAAAAAAAGTTTTGTGTAATCCTTCATATTTTGTGAGAAATCGCAGAGAAAGCTTATATTCTGCTGGGGTATGTAAACATATGAGCACCACTGTAAGTGTTTAAACCAAGAAAAAATATTGTTTTGGGGGACATATGTACTCATTTCTAATTTCATAAATGCAACACGTCTCAAATAAGTTGGGACGGGGATCAGTGAAATTTAGTAAACATCCAAATAAGATAAAACTGAAAATTCAAAATGAATTGTACTGACGGACAATATAGGTGTCCAGGTATAAGATCATCACAGAGAGTCTGAGTCATTCAGAATTAAAGATGCAAATGGAATAATTACCATAGTTATTACATACATTTTTGAATTCCCTTTGATTTACCACGATTGAGTGTATATAAGACATATTTTTGTTATTAAAATCATTGTATAGGTTCATGACATCATGAAATATATATTGGCTGTAGTCTCACTCTAGCACTGCAGGAATTAGAGCTATTGAAAATTGACCACATTAAGAATGCTTAATGCGTGTAAATGATACAGGGGTGTAACATTCTCCTAAGCACTTGAGCTCACTTGAAATAGACCCAGAAGACATGGGAAACTGTCCTTTGCTTACAGAGGTCAGCAGAAGTTGTAGAAGTCCATTCTTTTTGACAATAATAGAGCATTGCACATCCTGTGTTACAGTGAAAATGGACCATCCCAGAGTCATGAATAGGAAAAGAGTTGTGTATATCCCATTGGCATACGTGGGCAAGGGGCGGGGTCTATTTTCCGTGTCATGGCTCCTCCCTGTAGACTTCAAGAAGTTCCATATCCGGAAGTGGGCCCCGTAGACTTTCGTTTGACTGTCGACACCTTTCTCGGTAAGTTGATAAATGGGAGAACAAATCGAAATGTTTTCTGTGTTTCAGTATCCGTTGTCTAAAGTATAGCCTTCAATTATGTAATTGCATGTGGTTTGCATGAAAATTGCGATGTCGATGTTAAAGACGAACGCTGTTTAGGAATGAATAACCACTTCTGGTAGCTTAAGTTAGCATAGCGGCTTGGCTCCGGTCCAACTTCACAAGTGGCTACGTTACAATCCTATACAATGCGCTACTATCTGTATCATAAACGACTGTGTTTTCTACTTCCCACATTCATATAACGCCATATTACCCGTGTACATTCGTGGTTTGATCTTCCCAGCTATTTGAATGCATGTAGCTGCATGTGGTTAGCGTAGCGAGTAAGCATTTACGTGTGGATGTGTTGGCTAGCTACAAAAATTACAATTGAGTCCCGAATATTAAAGTACTGAAGTTGATGACCCCAGGTATTTCAGAAACCGAGAAATATATATTTCTGTTGAGTAAACCATGGATGTTTGCTGAACAGTTGCTGAACAGTTTGCTGAACAGTTTTGAAGTTGGCTAGTCGAACTACTATGCACAGTCCGTAGCCAGATGTGCACCGCATTGACAATGCGCCGTATACCTGTTCTTTATGTCATTGCTCTTCCTCATACAGCTTGCCCCCACATTCACCGCTTGGTGTGTTGTTATTATTACTATGTGATTCTTTACTTCACTGATGACCCCTGAACAGATTGTCAGTGCCCTTCCTAACTTCATGTGATTCTTTATTTCATTGCTCCAGGTGTGTCATATTCACTCATCATTGACTGATGACCCCTGAACAGATTGTCGGTGCCCTTCCCAACTTCATGTGTTTCTTTATTTCATTGCTCTTCCTCATACAGCTTGCCCCCCACATTCACCGCTTGGTGTGTATATAACAATGTGTTTCTTTATTTCATTGCTCCAGGTGTGTCATATTCACTCATCATTCACAGATATCCGGCCCTTCTTCATACAGCTTGCCCCCCTCCCCACATTCACAGCTTGGTGTGTTGTTATTATTACTATGTGATTCCTTACTTCACTGATGACCCCTGAACTTCATGTGTTTCTTTATTTCATTGCTCCAGGTGTGTCATATTCACTCATCATTGACTGATGACCCCTGAACAGATTTCCGGCCCTTCTTCATACAGCTTGTCTTCCACCTTCACAGTCATGGTGTGTATATTGTTATTACAATGTGATTCTTCATTTCATTGCTCGCCTTCATACAGCTTGCCCCCCTCCCCACATTCACAGCTTGGTGTGTTGCTATTATTACTATGTGATTCCTCACTTCACTGATGACCCCTGAACTTCATGTGTTTCTTTATTTCATTGCTCCAGGTGTGTCATATTCACTCATCATTGACTGATGACCCCTGAACAGATTGTCAGTGCCCTTCCTAACTTCATGTGATTCTTTACTTCATTGCTCCAGGTGTGTCATATCCACTCATCATTGACTGATGACCGCTGAACAGATTGTCAGTGCCCTTCCCAACTTCATGTGTTTCTTTGTCATTGCTCTTCCTCATACAGCTTGCCCCCACACTCACAGCTTGGTGTGTATATTGTAACAATGTGTTTCTTTATTTCATTGCTCCAGATGTGTCATGTTCACTCATCATTCACAGATATCCGGCCCTTCTTCATACAGCTTGCCCCCTCCCCACATTCACTGCTTGGTGTGATGTTATTATTACTATGTGATTCTTTACTTCACTGATGACCCCTGAACAGATTGTCAGTGCCCTTCCTAACTTCATGTGTTTCTTTATTTCATTGCTCCAGCTGTGTCATATTCACTCATCATTGACTGATGACCCCTGAACAGATTTCCGGCCCTTCTTCATACACCTTGTCTTCCACCTTCACAGTCATGGTGTGTATATTGTTATTACAATGTGATTCTTCATTTCATTGCTCGTCTTCATACAGCTTGTCTCCCACCTTCATCTGGTTCTTCACTTAATTGCTCCAGGTGTACCATATTCACTGATAATGATATTTGTTGTTCATATACAGCAGCATAGACCCCTTTTACAGTTTTAATTTTCTGTCTATTTCAATGTTACACACGTTGAGTATGACCGCTGCATGTCTGTGTTGTTGACAGGCACAACACTCAGGAGTGCTGTGAGTTGCATGACACCTGCAGAGGCTCCATACTACAGACTACTACTACTCGGTACTACAGAAACCGGATCACTTGACAAGCCTGTGTCCTGTTTTGGCCTTCCACACTCTGTAGGATTGCATAGGCTCCATTTCTTCTCCCACATCACCATTCCAAAACAACTCCAGATGTTTCGTTTGTATTATGGCCAGTTTCTTTACATCTGTTACACTACCTGTGTTTTGCACCCAAAACTGGACTGCTCTATCTGTTTCTTGTTTTTTATCATTATCACTTGCATTGCTGTAAATATGTTCCATTAGCTCAGTTTTGCAACTATGAAGTGTACAGTTTTGTTGTTGTATTACTGTTACGCTGAGCAAAAAGAAACCTCAAACCTTACTCTTAGGCCTATGTGAATTCTTCATGCGTGTCGTGCTCTGTCAACAGTTTGATGCTTACAAAGCATTCCAAGTGTCTGTATGATGTTCTACCATTATGCTATGCCTTCACACAGTTAATAACAAAAGGTATACAGTATTAAAAATGTAACTTGGCACCATAGCAATGAGCATCCAGTGTATTTCTGTGTTCAAAACATACATAAATACATTTTAAAAAAAAATTAATTGACCCACTCAAGTACTGGTTATACAGTTGTTGTCTTTTTTTAATTATAATTTATTTAGTCAACATGACAGATCCATGGCCCTGCTCCATGCCACTGATTCAGAGTCGTGTGTAGGGACTACACGTCTCTGCCCTGATCCTCTTCACTCTGCCTGCATGCAACGATGCATGTTTTTGGCAGGTCTGATGCAGCCTCATAAAGGCTAAAGCTGGCCTGCGTCTCACTGCTAGAGATCTATAGACATACAAGTGTATGTGATTAGTTTTTAACGAATTAATATTTGTAGTGTAAATAATGAACACAACGCTTTTGCGATTACAGTCAAAAGCTACCAAGAAAGTTAGCATCTCATAGGTAAGTGGCGGGCTCCTGGCTAAGCTAATGGTGATTTCCCTCAAAACGTGATAAAAACACACCAGTTCTACGACAGTAGCGTGTAAACAACACAGTATTTTATATCACCTAGATGTACTAGACGAATTACCTAAAAAAATGGGATGGATCCCGTTTGTGTGCATATTTATTCAATGCTTACCGTAGAAAGGCTTATTCTGCTCAGTAGAAGTCAATGACGGCTCTCTGTTTGTTTAGAACTTTAGCGTCTCTGAGCGTGTCTACACAGCCACTAGGTGACTTTCCCGCCGAGATCAAAGGTAGGCGTAACCAGGGGCTGTTCACTCACGGAACTTCCTGTTAGCCACAATTGGCTAACCCTAACCACGGGACAGTGCAAAATGAATGGGTGTCAATGGAGTTTTTTACCATTATCATTTTTGTGATTTTTTATAATTTTTTGTCCTGAAATATTAATATTATGTTCGAAGCTAGAAATAATAAGACCCCATTTGAGTAGCGTTTCGATTATTTTGCGCCACTAGATTATTATATACTGGGTCACAAAGCTTAATTTTTATGGGGCCAAACCCATAAACATTAGCGCGATGCTAGCGAGTACAGGTTGAAATCTTCTAACCTGCTGTAAAACTACACACCTGTGCGATTTGTCAATACAGCCTATTGTTAAACAACAGTCATAGTGCTTACCAGGAATGTTTTGTTGATGATATTTGTGACTGGAAATCGCAGTAGCAATGTATTTAGCATGGGTTCCCCTTTCCATTCCATACATTTTCCCACATGAAGGACTGGCCCACGCTCGTTACTGCATTATGCATGCAAAGCTAACTGGCTACAATGTGAACCAATGAGACTGAGCCTTCTCCCTGTTAGAGGTTCTCTGGCGTAACTCTGTTATCAATAGAGCTCGAAAGTGACGTCACTTCCCCCGATTTCATGGGACCTCAACTGCGTTTTTAGCCGAAAATCGTAGCATGTAATCCAATGGCGGTATTAAAATGGCATTTCGATCCCCTTCGAGTTGTGCCACGAGCTCCATATATGTTGTTTCTGATATTTTTGCCTAATTTTTCGTATGAACCCCTAAACTTTTTAGAAAGCTGTGTTTCTTCACATTTTTCATGCCGACGGCCTCGGAACAAAACATTGATACTTCTGCTTGAATAATCTTTATCTATCCTCTTAAACAGCATATTTGGAGCCCAGCGCATATCATGACTGAGATCACAAGATATTTACTCGCTACCATGTTGTTCGATGGTCAACTGAGGTCCCGTGAAACGCGGAACTAAGGGGCGGGACTTTCGAGCTCTATGGCTCTGGCCTGACTGAAAAGAATCCCAACTGTCAATCAAACCATCTTCTGATGCTCATTGGTCAATTTAACTTTTAATATCTCTCTAAAATAAAACTTCAACACAATAAAGACCACCCTGGTAAGTTGGAGAGCAAGGGGACCTACTAGTTGAGCGAAAAAGGATCCCCCTGGAGTGGCATTTAAGGGAGATACAGGGTTTTATGTCTCTCATAGAAATGAATGGGATTTGGCCATTTTTTGGTCTTTTTGGGTCCAACCTTGGCTCCAACTTGGCTTCAACAATGAAATAGAATTTTGGCCTCCATTCTATTTACTCTCAATTCCTACAGTACGCTCTACATTTTTGGCTCAAGACAGTTGCTTTTATAATACAAGTTAATTTTGAAAACGACACATTACCCTCTGTACTGCCACTCCACCAAACTGTCCCAGGCCAGTTGACATCGCACAGACAGAAAGGTGCTTCATTTAGCCTACACTTTACAGTGTATTGTGTTTTCAAAAACGTCTGTGAAGCATTAATCCACGTGCTGTAACAAGCACTGGGCAAACGTCGATTGTTCAGTAACGCGCATTTTCCCGACACTGTTTTGGATGTGGACAAACGCAAGAAGAAACGAATGAACAATGTAATGCCTATCGGATAACACAAGTGCGTTGAGTGGGATAGCTAAATTGTAGCACAATAGCCTTTCTTGCTATTACTATGGATTACACCTTGGAATTTGGAACCATGATTGTGGAAACGCGTGGATTACAGTCAGAGGTTGGGATACATTCTGGGATAGGCTACATTCTGCGGTCAAGACAACTCAAGGTAAGGGCACCGGGATATTGGTCCCCTATAATTGACACCGTTGTCAACCACGGAGTAACGCAGGTGGTTGTTAACTTGTTCAGTGATCCTTGGTCGCTACAGTAGCCTATTCGTGTTTGCTGCGATATTAGGCAACATTTGGATTGTAGTTTCAAGTGCGTGATGGATGCGATACGAAAAAAATCTCGTCGAGGAGACCCCCATTGGGGTTCTTGCTTACCAATATCACATCCCCCCAAACCCCCACTGTGCCTGCTCATTCGTTTCTCAGCCTTGAGTTTCTGGACTGTAGGCCTATTGTTTTATGAGTCAATATTTCGTTTTGCACAAATGGAGCACCCTCGGTTAGATTTTAAAAGTGATTGGAAAGATTAGACCATTCTTTATTTGTGCAATGATCATGATTTTCGTGGTAGGGTAAAAAAAAAACCTGATTGGGCCATATAGGCCTACTTTCATGTGAGAGGTTAAACAACTGAACATTTAATTAGCCTATGGCCTACTTCATGAGAAATTAGCCTACTGAATGGAATGAGCTTTATTTGCCCAGGTCTTTCTTCATAAAGTTTCATAAAATGAACTGTAGGGACTAGTTATCATAATAATTAGATTGCATTTCCTCACAGAAAATGCTGGTGTACACATATAGAGTTCTTCAGCGGAAGCGGAAGCATGTAGTAGATTGTAGTCTTTCATGTTAGCATTTAAGGACGTCCTGGTTCCTATCGGCTTCCGGCCTCCATTGGGAATGAATAGGGGTAAATTTCAAATAAGCTCCGAGTGCAAGCACGCGCTTAGCGAACCCCCGCAAACTGTCGAGGGTGTTAAAAATAGGCTGTAGGTATGACATGGTTGATCATTTTGTGTCAAACTTCGACATAAATACGATGTTGCGTCCATATGCTAAACCCGGAAGCTTTTGGCGACTACAGAAACGGCGCCAGTATCTAACGGCATGTACGTGCGGAAGGTTGTACCCATGGCAACCAAAGGAAAGTATGTAGTTCGGAAGTTTTAATGATCAGAAAGGGGTTAGCAATATTGAATTATAATCGTCATGATTTAACATGTGAATACACCAACATGATGATACGATCCGTTCCACTAATGAGAAAGGGATGCGGGGACACGCTAATGTTCGTTGTTGCCGTGCAACTTATATTTTTGCCAAACCTGAATCTCTATGGCGTTTTGCAATGTAAAAAATCGCCAGGGAACCGGTAGTCCAAACGCCGCATACAAGTTGACGTCAACGCTGAAGAGCTCTATATGCTTGCTTTTTATGCATTCATTGCCCTTCATGCATGTGTTGCCCTAGCCACAACACTGTCTGTAAGGTGACTTGTTTGTTCCTAGGTTTCCATGGATTCTGTGACATTACTGTATGTTGTAATGGTAGGCTATGTGACAATGACTGAAGTGCCATCCAATGGTCTGGCCGATCCGAAACAGAAATTCTTGTGCCGTGACTGCCCCATCAGGTGCCCCCCCCCCCCCCCCCCCCCCCGAAAAAATAGCCTAGGGCCCCGACAACCCCTTTGCCTAGGGCCCCCAAAATCCTAGAAACGGGCCTGCCTAGAGACACATATACGCTGCATTCAGGTTCTTGAGATGTTCCTGTTTCTCATTTCTATGTAGTTTTAGGCTAGTAGTACTTAGTTGGCTCAATAAAGTTTGTAGATGCGCAACATCGACCTTTTGCATTTGTGTGTGTGATTAATTATTTTAATGGTTTTTTGTTTTGTTTTGGTCAATTATTTTTTTTTACTCACGATCGAAGTACGATTGAATGATTTAAACGGTCATAGCGAAGTTCGTCCTAAAATTATCTCTGGTCATAGTTTGTAAAGAAATCAAAGCATGAACTCACATTTTGCACGCTCCCTGGTGGTCTAGTGGTTAGGATTCGGCGCTCTCACCGCCGCGGCTCGGGTTCGATTCCCGGTCAGGGAAGAGCAGTTTTTCTGATTTGGAATGAAACGGACGATGCAGAATGTACTCCATTACATGACAGGATGTGACTGTTTTGCAGTGCATCTTGTATAGTTCGAGTAGAGCGCCAATTTCACATTGAACAAGCCATGCTGTGAAGAAAACGCTGTAGACGTCGATGTTCAGAGCGATTTTAGCGCGTTGGCGCCATCTGCTGGCCTATTGCAAATTGGTCATTTTTACTACATGCCCAATCAAAATACAACGTTTGGTAATTGTGCAGAAGCATCAATTCTGAGCCAAATCTTTTAATAGGTAGTCTATGGTACACGTATGCCAAAATCTGAAACGATATTTCATTGTAATAACATTTTAATAGACGAGAGTGGTTAATTTGGGTTTCAACACATCCATATTCACATAATATCCATATCCCTCAGTTAGTTATTAGTTAAAAAGCATATCCGTAACACACTAGTAGCAAAACTGTAGAGCTAGTTCTACTCCTAGCCTTGTTGCTGCTCCCCAGTGTTGCCAAGTCCGCTTATTATAAGCGACCTTGGGCTTCTTTTTTTGAACAGTCGCTTTGAATTTTGTAAAGTCGCGGGTTGCGGTTTTTTTGGGCTTGCTCTTTTCAGGGTTGGGCTTGTTGTTTTCTCCTACTCTGCCGGTCATTTGAATGTGTTTCTCAATGGCAACTCGTTTTTTCTCACTCATCCTTACAAGTGACCCTACTACAGCATTGTTAACTCCCACTTTCTGTGGTCACTTGAGGGGATTTTAGCTGCCACGCAGACCCCCCGCAAAAAGCAAGGTCTTCCCTGACTAGGCACGCGACTGACGACCCACCCCTTCGGTTGCTTATTTTGGGCTTGTTTTCACTACGCCCGTCAGTCGCTTCTTTTGGGCTTGTTTTCAGGACGTCAGTCGCTTATTTGTCGTAGAAAATCTGGCAACACTGCTGCTCTCGCGCGGCAGGGTTTGGTAATGGATTGGAGGTGCCCCTGTCTGTCTGCGTGCGAGGAACTTTCTTGTGCATCATTTCACATGCAGATTGCTCATTACAAATAGAGAGACGATACAATAGAGAAATGCACGATGGCGCGGAAAGTAAGTGTATCCCTATTGTGGCAGCATTATGTCAAAAACGTGTGCATGTCTGAGGAGAAATATCCAGCGAATTCCAAGAAGTTGTGAGTTAGCTTCAGCTAGCGTAAGTAGTAGCTTGTGAACTGTCTGTCTGTCTGCGTGCTTTCTTGCATGTTTGGCAAGTGAATGTAGTGACAGAACATGTGATTCGGGGAGAAAACATAGCAGATAACATTAAATTAAGCATATCGGGCTCATTTGACTCGCAAGTTCCTGAGCATGCATGGCATGTTTTGTTTAGCTAGGCTCAAAATGCTAGTGACAAGCTAATGTGAAGCTGTTGCTGTGTTGTATCAGGTTGTATCAATGGGTATTACGGACTTGCCAAGTCATTTTTCATACATCTATGTTAGTAGAGTTAGTTAATATGGGGATTCAAGGAATATTTTCTAAATTTGATTTACACAACGTGATGTCGCTGTGGTTTTATTCACGTCGTCCCTTCACTTGTAGCTAAAAACAACATGTGTTTTGGTTCTCCCAGGTCTGTGTTTTGGTTCTCAGGTCTGCGTAATTTGAAGGCCTTTGGGTGAAATGTGATTCAAATTTGACTCACGAAAAAATATGTATTAAATGTCGTCACATTATGCCTCTGATGTCACCTTGCAGGCTTGCAGGGAGTAGTCGCCAACTTCTTCCCCGTATGGTGACACTTCACCTGTAAACAACATGAGTGGCTCCAAGCCGGACATTCTGTGGTCTCCACATCACGTGGATCGCTATGTGATCTGCGACTCGGAGCTGAGCTTGTACCGCATCGGCTCCATCGGCAGTGCGGAGACCAAGGCAGGAACGTTGCCTCTGTCCGAGGAGACAGCCGCCACCCTCCTCGCCATCAACTCCGACACCCCGTACATGAAATGCGTCGCCTGGTACCCCAAGCACGAGCCGGAGTGTCTTCTGGCCGTGGGCCAAGCCAATGGCAGAGTAGTTCTCACCAGTCTGGGTCAGAGCCCCAACTCCAAATGCAAGGAGCTGATGGGGAAGGAGTTTGTGCCCAAGCACGCGCGACAGTGCAACACGCTGGCGTGGAACCCCTGGGATAGCAACTGGTTGGCTGCGGGCCTGGACAAGCACCGCGCCGACTTCTCAGTCCTCATCTGGGACATCAGCAGCAAGTACGCGCCGGACATCTCCGTCCCCATGGAGAAGATCCGCCTGTCGTCCGCCGGCGACACCGACTCGGGCCTGGTGGTGACCAAGCCCCTGTACGAGCTGGGCCAGAACGACGCGTGCCTCTCGCTCTGCTGGCTGCCGCGCGACCAGAAGCTCCTGCTGGCCGGCATGCACCGAAACCTGGCCATCTTCGACCTGCGCAACACCAGCCAGAAGACCTTCGTCAACACCAAGGCCATCCAGGGCGTGACGGTGGACCCGCACTTCCCCGAGCGCGTGGCCTCCTTCTTTGAGGGCCAGGTGGCCATCTGGGACCTGCGCAAGTTCGAGAAGCCCGTGCTGACGCTGACGGAGCAGCCCAAGCCGCTGACCAAGGTGGCCTGGTGCCCCACGCGCACGGGCCTGCTGGCCACGCTCACGCGCGACAGCAACGTGGTGCGGCTGTACGACATGCAGCACGCACCCACGCCCATCGGCGACGAGACGGAGCCCACCATCATCGAGCGCAGCGTGCAGCCCTGCAGCACCGACAGCGGCTTGCTCATCAGCAGCTTCGCCTGGCACCCCTCGGCGCAGAACCGCATGGTGGTGGTGTCGCCCAACCGCGCCATGACCGACTTCACAGTCTTCGAGCGCATCTCGCTGGCCTGGGGCTCCACCACCTCGCTCATGTGGGCCTGCGGGCGCCACCTGTACGAGTGCGCCGAGGACGGCGGTGACAGCGGCTCGGCGGCCGTGGAGAGGGACCGGGACATCGCCACCAAGATGAGGCAGCGGGCGCAGAACGGCTACGGCCACGACACGGCCCAGGTGTGGCGCAACCACCTGCTGGCCGGAGGGGACGACCCCCAGCTCAAGTCCCTGTGGTACACCCTGCACTATATCCTTTACCTGCTGCTGGTGGCAGTAAACTCTCTCCCACCAATCCTGGCTCAGTTCTCTTATCCACAGACTTTTTTCTTGTTTTTGGGGTGTTTTAAGTGCACTGATGACAACAGCACGTCAGAGTGCCGCTGTTTCGCACCTGCCCGTAAGCCCCAATCAAGTACAGCAGTGTCGCCTCCTGCTGCATTTTCAGAAAAAACAAAAATGTAAATAAAGCAACAGATACTGCCATGCCTATCTCAGTTTCAACCAAGTTTCAACCATCCCAGTTATAACCAAGCCTGTTACTAACCACCGTCCCTGGTTACCGCGCGTGGCAGGTATTGGAACAGGTATTTCAGGTCATTTTAATATATTCACTTAATTCCGAACAGACTAATCGGATCAGATCTATTTCGATTGGCGGAGCAAGCGCCACATATACATAGCTATAGAGAGCTGACTCAAAACATCATTTTGCAACAGTATGGTTTTATTGTATGAGGCAGACACTGCTACACCACAGCACTCCGCTCCCATGTTCTTTCAGTACCTGTACTGTGCACCACCCTATGTTCCGTCTCTACCATTACAATATGTATTGGTGTCTGTTGTCCTTAATGTTGTTCACTTATGAAGCAATACACTGAAGACCTGGAGCAGAAGCAGCAAGGAAGCAAACAGTCACTCATATACTCAGGCATCAAGAACATTGTTAAGACTAGTTCAGGTAAGTCATGCGAGTTTGCCTAGCATGTTTACACACTCAGAGTCTCAGACATCAAGTCATGAACACTTTTATCTGTCAGACCAGTTGTTCCACCTCTGATTGCTGCTGTAGCTTCCCAACACCTCCTTTGTCTTGTGACTAATTAACGTACTCCTTCATATTGAAAAAGAACATAAAATCATCACAGTTATCATGATGTAGCTTGATATTTTTGCTTGACACTGGCATTTATCTCCGTTCCACTTGTCACAAAAGTTACTGAACTCTTCTTTCGTAGCGTGTGTGTACTATCTAAATATGACTGTCAAAAAAGCATGACTAACCTTGCTATCTCTTGCTATTTCTGTCTGTCAAAGGCACGACAGAGAACCGGCGGTGCTGGCGCGGCTCGGACCGGCAGACGGACGTGGCGCGCTACCAGAGCGAGGAACGGGTGCTGGCGCTGCAGCTGTGCGGCTGGATCGGGCGCGGGCCCGAGGTGGACGTGGAGCCCTTCCTGAAGAGCCTGGAGCAGGAGGGCGAGTGGGAGCGCGCTGCCGCCGTCGCCCTCTTCAACCTGGACATCCGCCGGGCCATACAGATACTCAACAAGGGCGCCTCCTCAGAGAAGGGTAGGTGGACAAGGGAGCCTCCTCAGAGAACGGTTGGCTGTTTTTGATCATGGCCACTTGCACTCAAACTGGGAGTTGCATGGGAAAAGTCGTGATGAGATTCCATATTGGAGTATGGAGATTCTGAGTGTTCTGAGGGCTTAATGGTTATGAGGTTGGTCTGTGGGTTGAGGGGTCACATGTTTGAATCTACCTCCAGGGAGGATAATTCATTGGCTGCACAGATTAAGCTAGGCCAATATAGTTCAGACAGATGAAGAACAGATAAAAGCTTTGTCATGTTCAAGACATTCTTCTATCACTCGTCTACTATGCGGCCGACCCGGGTTTGTTTCCGGCCCGGGTCCTTTGCCGACCCTTCCCTGTCTCTCTCCCAAACATTTCCTGTCTCTCTCAAACTGTCCTGTCACTAATAAAAGTCAAAAAGACAAGATAAATCTTGGAAAAACAGTGTTACTGTGCAGAGAGAACATTTTCTGGAACCCACCTTCAATTTCATTCTTGTCACAAACCTTAACCTAAATCAGATCTGATTAAGATTATGGGATTATCAACAAATTGACATTGGTCATGCCAGAAGTCAGTGGTGGAAAGGTGATCAGTCTGTACCTTTTGTGTACCGTTCTTCATTAGAAGGTTTATACATCTCTATGGGCAGAATTTTTGTGCAGGATGCTCTAATGAACGGGAGCAAAGCTGTGCACACAGAAGCAATTAGATGCTTAGTGTAAACTAAGATGGCAGTTCACACCTTGTCCTCAAGTCAGACTGTGTTCCTCGTCTTATGCTGATAGAACGGTGTCGTTGCCCGTTCTTGCACCAGTTATGTTTGAAACTAAAGTGCTTACATGCGAACCACTCTCATTCATACCGGGCTCTGAACTTTCCTGCACATGACTGTGTGTTACCTGTATGAACATGCTGATATCCATGTTGTCGCATCGCGCATCACGCATACTTGCAGCATGCACACGCCGGCCGTTTAGAGATTTGATGCAGCACTGACACGGTTCTCAGTCGGTCTGTATTGTATGTGTATGATGTATGAGTACACGCATCACACAGATGAATACTTACTTCAAGTAAAAACAAATCTTGTGCTGAACACTGACAGATGTTGAAAAAACCCAAAAATGTCCTCAGAATATTTTGTATTTATTATTATTATTATTATTATTATTATATATATTATTATTGCTTGTTTTTGCACTCATACACTAAGCTTGTTGCTCTTGAATAGAATATTGCACCCATTAAGACAACGCATCATCTTTTTTTTTATCGCAACCTAAATGTGGTGGGTCAACAGATAAAATCAGCAAGTGAAAACACAAAAGCATCAATACTTTTTTTTTTTTTTTAATGTATCTGTTCCGACTCTTGCCGCGCAGGGGACCTGAACCTGAACGTGGTGGCGATGGCTCTGTCGGGCTACACGGACGAGAAGAACTCTCTGTGGCGGGAGATGTGTAGCACCCTGCGGCTGCAGCTGAAGAAGCCGTACCTGTGTGTCATGTTCGCCTTCCTCACCAGCGAGCCGGGCACCTACGACGGAGTACTGGTACGTGGAATCCAGACACGCACGACCCAACACAATGCAGGACAGAGCACTGTGAAAAGCAAGGCAAGACCAGCAAGCTTAAAAAGAATAGCTTGTTTCCTATGCAAATGATGGTGCATATGCATCAACAAAGCAGATGGTACAAGCCATGGGCCTACGATGGAGTACTAGCATGTAGAGTCTAAAAGGCAAAACAAGACCAGTCAAATTTAATGTTCAGAATATATTGCACACACAGGCCGTGCAGTCTGCTTCACAAAGAGAATATAACATATAAATAAATAAGACATATAAACTTAATGAAATGAGAATAATCACATACAAATGAAAAGATGAAAATCCAAGGATAAAAGTAGGAGGAGAGTAAATTAGAATATCAGGAACACCTGGTTCACAGAGCAGTGTGTCTAATGGGCAGCCACGGCCTAATGGTTAACAAGGCCGACAGGCGGACAACAGATGCGTCCCTCTATGCCAGTTCCAACAATGCAATTGTTTTCCCCCAAACACCCCCCTGGCCTCCTCCTAACCTGTCAACGCCCCCCTGAGGATGTACTTTTTGTTTATTGGTCATCATGGACACTCCAAATAATGTGGCAGGCAGCAAAATAGCAAGACATGGCCATTTTTTGCAGTTTAGGCTATAATAAGCTTATTCTTGGATTTGGAAAAGAACCATGTGGGTCATTTCACGTGAAATCAGACACTTTGGGACCCGACCGACCCGGATTTCAATCATACTTGGTGTGCCTTTTCAGTAGCAAGGTAGCACCCCAGAACTGCATTGGTTTGAATCTGACACTAATATTAAGGGAGAAACAGACTAGGAAAGGTTCACATGTGAGGGTAGGACACTATACATTCAGCCTTGAATATATCAGTCAGTGTTAGTCACAAAAAGATGCCTGTGGTGTTGTTTGAAAGCTCTTTTCTGGCTCTACATATTACACAATCACCTTGGAATACAACTACTCTCAGAATATGAATTATGATAAATTGAAAAATAAAAAATTGAATATCTAAAAAACTTATATTTTAAAATGGCCAGTTCCTTGTCCAAACGTAGCCGGCAATGTCATGAGCAGCACCTAAAATGCTGGTGTTCGGTTTGTTATTCATTTCAGAGAGAATTTGACTCACAAATATGGCATCATACAGACCACTTACTAATAATATGGTAATACCATAGTAGCATCACATGACAAAACAAAAACAAAACAAAAATGGTCAGTGTCCATGGTCCCAGGTTTCAGAAACTAAGGCAGATGTCAATTTATACACACCAAATGATGATATGTGAATGTTTGAACATTCCTTCTCTGTGTACCTGTGCCATCTTCCCTTTACCATACTTTAAAGAGATAATCAATGGCTACACTCTCATTTTGTACTCTACCAGTGCATTTGAAGCAGCAGCTGTGTCTTTTGTAGATAATGTATAAGTACGTCCCGTTGCAGTTAGGTTCCACTACCAGAAGAACATCCTGATGATCCATGACAAGTCTATCTGGTCTGAAGGGAAAAGTGAAGGATGGAGATGGCCCATGAGGATGCAGGAAGTTCAGTTTCACCTCTCCAGTGCTCGGCATACATTCCTCAGCACATGCTAGCCACCAGTTGCCATCATATACAGCTACAACATAGGCTACCCTTTGATGCTTGAAATGTAACACATTCCTTTACTGAGCTCACTCTTTCAACTCTGCCTTCTCTGAATGCTGAAAATGGCCTAACTTCCACTGTGTCCATTGACAATGGGCAGAAGCTGTGTAGTTTTTGAGTACCTGGAATAGTTCTTGCAGATTCAAACCCTTTCAACAGGTTCTCAGCTTCATGATGGTACATCTCTGTTGTGGCAAACTGGCAATGGATGTTCTTGACATTATCCTTGACTGACTCCCTTGAACCAGGAACGTTTTTAAAACTATAGTTTTGTAATTCAAGATGCTATTCAATCATTTCACTGGAACAACCAGTGCAGGCCACAATCCATCCATTTGTATGCTACTACCAAGATCAGTTGAAACTGGGAATAAAAATCTGTTTTGTTGTTATTTCAGACTGCAACATTCATGATACAATTGCTGTACATCTGTTTCAGAAGCTCCTAATTCAGTTCCTCAGTGACACTTCATCAATGACAGAACGTCCAAAGAAGATCCTATTTTTTTCTGATGGCTGTGCTGTACAATATAAGAACCTTAAAAACACAACAAATTTGTGCCACCACGAGGCAGATTTTCACATACCTGTAGAGTGGCACTTTTTTGCCACATTTCATGGCAAAGGTCCATGTGATGCCGTTGAAGGGACAGTTAAATGGCTTGCTGCACGAGCAAGTCTGCAACGTCCTATTGACAATTAAATTGTAACGCCATACCAACTGTTTGAATTTGTCAAGGATAATGTCAAGAACATCCATTGCCAGTTTGCCACAACAGAGATGTACCATCATGAAGCTGAGAACCTGTTGAAAGGGTTTGAATCTGCAAGAACTATTCCAGGTACTCAAAAACTACACAGCTTCTGCCCATTGTCAATGGACACAGTGGAAGTTAGGCCATTTTCAGCATTCAGAGAAGGCAGAGTTGAAAGAGTGAGCCCAGTAAAGGAATGTGTTACATTTTCAAGCATCAAAGGGTAGCCTATGTTGTAGCTGTATATGATGGCAACTGGTGGCTAGCATGTGCTGAGGAATGTATGCCGAGGACTGGAGAGGTGAAACTGAACTTCCTGCATCCTCATGGGCCATCTCCATCCTTCACTTTTCCCTTCAGACCAGATAGACTTGTCATGGATCATCAGGATGTGCTTCTGGTAGTGGAACCTAACTGCAACGGGACGTACTTATACATTATCTACAAAAGACACAGCTGCTGCTTCAAATGCACTGGTAGAGTACAAAATGAGAGTGTAGCCATTGATTATCTCTTTAAAGTATGGTAAAGGGAGGATGGCACAGGTACACAGAGAAGGAATGTTCAAACATTCACATATCATCATTTGGTGTGTATAAATTGACATCTGCCTTAGTTTCTGAAACCTGGGACCATGGACACTGACCATTTTTGTTTTGTTTTTGTTTTGTCATGTGATGCTACTATGGTATTACCATATTATTAGTAAGTGGTCTGTATGATGCCATATTTGTGAGTCAAATTCTCTCTGAAATGAATAACAAACCGAACACCAGCATTTTAGGTGCTGCTCATGACATTGCCGGCTACGTTTGGACAAGGAACTGGCCATTTTAAAATATAAGTTTTTTAGATATTCAATTTTTTATTTTTCAATTTATCATAATTCATATTCTGGGAGTAGTTGTATTCCAAGGTGATTGTGTAATATGTAGAGCCAGAAAAGAGCTTTCAAACAACACCACAGGCATCTTTTTGTGACTAACACTGACTGATATATTCAAGGCTGAATGTATAGTGTCCTACCCTCACATGTGAACCTTTCCTAGTCTGTTTCTCCCTTAATATTAGTGTCAGATTCAAACCAATGCAGTTCTGGGGTGCTACCTTGCTACTGAAAAGGCACACCAAGTATGATTGAAATCCGGGTCGGTCGGGTCCCAAAGTGTCTGATTTCACGTGAAATGACCCATATGATTTCAAATTTCACATAGATGAAGTAGGCTACATTACAAATGACCAGACATTTATTAGTATCAACCTTTAGTATCACGCCATTTCAGCATCATGTGCATGTGGGAAAGAATCTAAACATCGACAAATAATAAATAAATAAAATCAATTGGGTGAATCATGTGCTTATGGGTTCACCCTTTAGGTGAATTTGCGCTTATTTTTCAAAACCAGCTTCACCGTCAAGGCACAAAGCAGTGAGCTCCCGTGCCACAGTTTACCAAATTCAGACGACTACAAAGCAATTACGAAAGACGCGTTATGTCCTGTGCTCTCTATGAAGCGCAGCGAAAAGCACCTGTGGGGTACGAGCCCGCCAACGAAAGAACCTCCCTGTAGGTTACGAGTAGGCTAACACACCGTATGTGAAATGGCCCAGATGTCTACTTGTAGTTCGAGCACCATGCTCCAATGCGCAGCGCAAACTGACTACTGAAAAGGCAGAAGTAAACTCGCTGGGAATATTAAAAGGGAGGCTCGTAGGCTACACACAGACCTCTGAACCCGAGTTTGTGGACTGGAGAAAAGCGGAGGAAAATGTGAATGTTATGAAAGAAAAAAAAGCTAACCAAATGTATGTTACAGGTCCAGGTTTAGAGGAGGAGCTGCGCTGCGGGTCGCCTGTCAACTACAGTTGCATGTCGTGGAGCGTTATGCAATGCAAACGCCCCTCTATCCACGCACAAAGGAAAATGTAAATGTTTTGAAAGGAGAAAAGCTATAACCAAATGTTACAGGTCAACGTTTAGAGGAAGAGCTGTATGCGCTGCGGGTCGCCTGTCAACTAGGCCTAACTACGGTTCCATGCCGTGGAGCGTTATGCAATGCAAACGCCTCTCTATCCGAGCACAAAACATCTGTGTCAAAAACTGCCTGCCGACTTCTAAATCGTTCATTTCCGCGAGTTTCTGACGAACCAAAATAAAGTTGCCTCCCATTGTCCAAACGCAAAACAATGGCGAAAATTGAATGCCCCCCTCAGTTGTCTCACAATGCCATCAGCCGTCTTGCCTGTTAGGTAATAGCCTATGTTCTGGCTTGCACGCATTCGCTCCGGTCCAAAATGGCAACTCTGCCGCCTTGTGGCCACAGTAAGGAACAATTGGCTTGCATGCATTCGCTCCGGTCCAAAATGGCAACTCTGCCGCCTTGTGGCCACAGTAAGGAACAATTGAAGGAATGCGTTTCAGACGAATGCGTTTCAGACGGACGGACGGACGGACGGACAAACAGACCCTCTTATAGAGATGCTGGGACGCATCTAAAAAGATGGACTTTAGATCATAGGGTTGTATGTTCAAATCCCACCCTTCCACTTCCTACTTCACTCCATGGCTGAAGTGCCCTTGGACCTAACCCTGCATTTCTCCAAGAACTGTAATCAATACCTTGTAAAATAACTACCGGTAAGTTGCATTGGATAAAAATGGCAGCTAAATGTAATGTATTTTTAATCTGTCAATCCTCTGTTGTGATTGCTTGTCTTCCTCCATAGTATGAAAGTAGCGTGGCGGTGCGAGACAGGGTGGCGTTTGCATCCATGTTCCTCAATGACACCCAGGTAACTAACACTCCGTACATGATATTTTTACATCAGTGAGAGAGAAAGAGAATGCGTACAACACATCTCATTAGTGCAGGCAGGTTCTGGCCCCAAACAGATGAAATGGCAACACTGGGGTGCATTTCTCGAAGCCATAGTTGCTTACTACGTTAGCTACTTTGTTGTTCACAATGCAATTTCCCATTGGCAACTGCCCAAGTTGCTAACTGGCTAACAACTACGCTTTTGAGAAGCACACCCCTGATCAGTGATCAATGCTCCCAAACATTTATAGCACCACATTAGGAACACTGTGAGAGTGTAATAACATCAGAATAACTAACGACAATACCAGTGAGAAACTGACGTGTATAATTCCATGTATTCTCATTGCCCCTGTCAGTTGCCGCGGTACATTGATAAGCTGACCAATGAGATGAAGGAGGCGGGCAACCTGGAGGGCATCCTGCTGACGGGGCTGACTAAGGACGGAGTGGACCTGATGGAGAGCTACGTGGACCGCACCGGAGACGTGCAGACCGCCAGCTTCTGCATGCTCATGGTATTGCTCACTGGCATTTATTTGATTGAAAAATGTTGAGTTGCTGTAAGATATGGTAGTTACATGCTCATGGTATTGCAGTGCTCACACGCATCATCAACGCAACGAACGAATTCACCAGATGTCCTTGATGGGGGGAAAAAAAATCCAAAGGTCTTTGCCACTTGCAAATGCTAAAAAAGCAAGGGATTTGCTGATGGCTGACACACCAACATAGTGCATCTTTTTATGTGGAGGAGACGTATGTCATACTTATTGAGCTTTGTGATCAAACAGCAAAAAACACCATGCTCAGGGTACCCCAGAGGCACTGCTAGTGCTACAAAGACTGTAACAATGCATGCTTCCTTGAACCTCCTAACCACGACCTAAACTTCCACGTTTGGAAGTGACTAGTGTTGTCTTATGAATACGTTACTGTACCAATCATATAATACACATTTTTTCCCATTACTTGATCTGTGGTCAGGGTCAGTCTGAAATGCTCCGTCATTGGTCAACTTGTCTGCTCTGCTCTGATTGGTATGGAAAGCAAGTCATTCTGCCATGGGATTATTAAAACGTATTGATGGGAAATCTAATCCCTGTCTAACCATAAGCACATGGCAAGTTGTTTCCAAGAGTAAAACTTTTTGTTACTTTATTTATATGGCACAGTTTTGAATAGCCCGTGTCCTAGGCATAATGAGGAAGCCCACATACAGAAATGGGGTGAAGACAAAAAAAACTAAAACACTACATGCCTTTGTGTTCCTGAAATGAAAAGCATGCTTTATGCTAAAACGTCACCTTACAGGACCTTGCACAGGGATGAAAAGAAGAATGAACAAAAATCTGGACTGGCTACAAATTGTTTCCAGGCAAGAGCAAAAAAAAGTTACTTCGGTGGAAATACTGTTGCTTCTCCCTCGGGTATGCCATGTACTTCTGGTTTTTGTAACTTGGCAAAATGTTTACAAGGCCCGCGAGGTGTGTAACCAACTAAAGGAGCAGGAGTGGAGTGGGGAATGTGGAAAGCATTCAAGGTCCTCTTAAACACGTTGCATGAGTGTGTTTGTAGGAAAATGTCTGCTTTCCGTGACCTAGCCTTGTATGTGGGGTGTAATTCATTTTCTAAACATTATTTCATGCACTTAAACATACTTGTTTAAAATGTGTGTGTGTGTGTGTGTGTGTGTGTGTGTGTGTGTGTGTGTGTGTGTGTGTGTGTGTGTGTGTGTGTGTGTGTGTGTGTGTGTGTGTGTGTATGTGTGTTAACCTTGTCCACTGTGTGTGTGTGTGTGTGTTTTAACCTTGTCCACTGTGTGTGTGTGTGTGTGAGTGTACACTGTGTGTGTGTGGGATAAAACGATAATATACAGAGTAAGTAGAGAAATCATGTGTGTTTGTAAGTACAGGGCCGATATTTTCTCCTCTCTCCTCTCCACAGGGTTCCCCTGGTGAGGTGGTGAAGGATACTCGTGTCCAGTGTTGGATCGAGAACTACCGCAACCTCCTAGACGCCTGGAGGTTTTGGCACAAGAGGGCCGAGTTTGACATTCACAGGAGCAAGCTGGACCCCAGTTCAAAGCCTCTGGCACAGGCAAGTGGTCTCATCACCTCCCCGTTAGAATTCCCACCAGCACAAGTCTCCCACTTTTCCCTGCCTCGCGGATAGATATGTAACTGCATTGACGCCGTCTTAAAGGTAGCGTATGTAGTTATTTTAGTAGTTCATTTCCAGCATTTACACTGCCTACTCACAAATGTTATCTTTTTCATGTATGTAATAGACATCTTTAGCTGTAAAACATACTGTGCTTTGGTCAGACATGCAAAATAGTTTAATACTTAGTTCTTACATACTCATGAAAATTTTAATTTGGGAATGGGCAACATAGTTGCAATGGGCACCAGAGTTAGTAGACATGCCTTCTCTGGCCACAATCCTACATACTCTACCTTTTAAGTTTCCAGGATCACCTCTAATCACATCAGTATACAGTATATGGGGCACCTACACAGTATATGGGGAAACCTTGCTTCTCCCTCTACCTCCATTCATTGCTGAAGTGCCCTCAAATAACTACCAATACCCTGTAAATAACTAAGTTGTATTGGATAACAGCATCAGCTAAGTGTATTGTAATGTTATGTGTAATATAATGTAATGTATATGTTATAATATAATGCAATGTATTGTAATGTAATGCCTACATTGACGTTAATGTAACCAAATTGTAGATGAACAGATGGACCAATGTGAATGTATACCTGTGCCCCTGCAGGTGTTTGTGAGCTGTAACTTCTGTGGGAAGTCCATCTCCTACAGCTGCTCTGCGATGCCCCATCAGGGCCGCGGCTTCAGCCAGTATGGCGTGAGCGGCTCCCCTACCAAGTCCAAAGTCACCAGCTGCCCCGGCTGCCGAAAGCCCCTGCCGCGCTGCGCACTCTGCCTGATGAACATGGGCACGCCCGTCTCAAGCTGTCCAGGTATGGCTTAAAATTTCTCACTCACACACGCACACACACACACACACACACACACACACACACACACACACACACACACACACACACACACACGCACACACACACACACACACACACACACACACACACACACACACACACACACACACACACACAGAGAGCTGCTATAAATACACACAGAAACACAAGGGAAAGAGATAGAGATGTGTGTGCGTGTGCGTGTGTGTGTGCATTGTCTCTGCGGAAATGCAGTCTAGTTATAAAGTAGTTATAATAATATTCAGGTGTTTGAATACTGCCACCTCATCACTTACAATTTGGTGGGTGCTGTCGCTCAGTTGGCTAAGTGGCCATACCATAACTCTGGTGACCCGGGTTTGAGTTCCACCCAAGGTTATTTCCCAATCCCTCCCTATCGCTCTCCCACTACCTTCCTTTCTCTCTCACACGCACTGTCCTGTCAATAAAGGCAAAAATGTCCAAATTGTCTTAAAAAAATACTTTGCATGCACAGACGCACACAGCTTTTGTGTTCAGCCTTTGCTGAAATGCATGCTGCACGTGCGTAACACTGTGTTCTGTGTCATTGGTCCTCAAAAGGTTCTGGGAAGATGGATGAGAAGGTGGACCTGACCCGTGATAAGAAGCTGGCCCAGTTCAACAACTGGTTCACCTGGTGCCATAACTGTCGACACGGGGGGCACGCAGGACACATGCTGAGCTGGTTCAGGTGAGGTCAAGCTCAATTCTTAACACTCATTTCATTTTAAACCCTATGCCACAAACAATGAAACACTGTGTTGCATGAATTCTATGAAATCCTCATCAACCATGAATACTGCTATCCTGTCTTAACATGAACATGATTATGTAAATAATTACATGAAGTGACATAAGTGACTTCAAGTGGCAACATTTAGCTTTAAATGGTATATTCAGTAAATATAATTTTGCAATACTGTATATGTTCTTGTATAGCCTTTTGAGTTTCAATGGAAACTGTAAAATTGGAAAAGCACTGTAAGCGTTAAAACGTCCCTCTGCTTAGGGCTTTAGTGTGTGATCCAGATGAATAGGTTGTACAGTAGGAGGACAATCATATCGAAAATAAAGTCAGCAACACCAGACGTCACATTAAAATAGAGAAACAACACAGTGTTGCAGTCTTTAGTTTTGCTATTATTTGATTTTGCTTGTCTGGCACCCATTTTGAGAAGGGTGTGCGTGTTTTTTCCTTTGTTAAACATGTAACAGTAGGGGGAGCTACTGTACTTATTTTATTCCCTTCCATGTGCATGCCATGTAGCCTGGTTCTCACACAGACCCTCGTGCATATTCGCCCCAACTTAACCATCTGCGTGATAACCAGGTTACATATCATGTAACTTCCATGGGCCATCCAAGGTATTGATGTGTGGGTGATCAGTGGTCAGATTGCCCAAAGCTGATCAGACTGCCCAAACACTGCGTGGAGCTTGCATGCTGCACTCAAGTAAACGTGGTACCATATTAGTGACTCCTACTGTAATTGTGTGTCTCTCTCCACTTGTGTTTCCCCATAGAGACCACAGTGAATGCCCAGTCTCAGCCTTGCCTGCACCTGTAAATGCATTGCAGTTGGACACCACCGGGAACCCTTGTTCCTTCAGATAAGCTCCTAGAGACGCTGCTGTTTTGCGGACACGTAAAGCCACACACACCCACACCACACACACACCACTCACCACAAACTTGAAAACAGACTGAGATGCAGCAACAAAAAAAAGTAAGCGCATCTGTGACTGCAAATAAAAGCGATGGGAAAAGCACTTTTTTATTGCCCAATGTTTCCCATTAGCTGTATACAAAACAGCCTAATCAATTCTCAAATCTTTTGGCCTTGGTTTATTGTAAGTTTTTAAACTGGCCTTTTAGGGCTGGTGCCCATTTTTTTTTCTCGTCACATCCTAGTATTTAAGCTTGGATAATGTTTTAAGCAAGGTGGTTGAAAATAACACAGATACGATTACTGATAGTATAATGAAGTACTGAAGTACATTACGTAAGTAATGTTTTCGATATTTGCCATGGAACTGTTTATTGGCTGGGACATACGTAAGATCATAGCACCATACCATAGACTGGCTAAAGTAACGTGCTGTGCAGCAACATTGAAGTTCACTTGTGAAGTGAGAAATGATAATGATGATTTGGAAATTGAAACAATCAGACAAACTCTACCTCTCTGTCATTGTGACTCATTGAGTCCTTTTATTTCAAATGGAAAATAACACCAGCATTTTTACATCCTCTTCCACCCTTTGTAGTGATGCTGCTGGAAATGGCATTGACCTGCCTGAACTGCCTCTCAATTAGTTTCTTTTCCTGATGGATTCCTTTTCCCTCCTGGCCTAATGCCCTTTGGGTCAACTTCCTACCTAATGTAAGAAAAAGGTAAAGGTTTCCACTGCGCTGTCCCCGCAGCACAGGGCAGTCCCTATCCCCACGTGGTCAATATCCCCTGATCGCCAAAGAAATGATGAATTAATAAATTAACCATTCTTGATAAAAAAAAAACATGGGACCGGCAAACTGAACCATACATTAGCCCCTTTAATTTTCGCGCGGCTGTACCTCATGTGGCACGCTGTAATAGACATCGAAAGTTTAAACTACTATAGCAACTACAACTGCTTATGGGGACAGTGCATGGGGCCTTTAGTAAATGACATACTACGGATTTGGTCATTAGCCATTCTGGGAAACAGCCTAATTTTATAAAAGTTCGTGTTAAAAGAATAAAAAAATATTTTTAGTCAGGGATAACCACACAAAAACAGGCCCGCAACAGGCTAATTTTCCTTGTTGAGGGTGCAACCAATGGAGATTATCTATGTTTGGAATGCTATTGAGTCTAAAAGCTTATGCTTATAATATCCATGTTTTGAGCTCTAATGGATGGTGGTGAAAGCAAGGCCCAGTGGCATTGAGGAGGCATTGGAAAGGGAGGCATATTGAGGTGTTACTCAATTAGGTACACTGCACTTTAGTTGACCGCAGTTTCAAATACAGCCGCTTGGGGGAGTTGTGTTTGCTTTCCAAGTACATTTTCCTGAGGTTCCCTCTCAAGTTCTGCCGTTCCTGGAAAGCTCTGAGCTTGGGTTGAGTGTGCGTCTCTCACTTCGCACCTGCACATGGGAATTCCTGTGAAAAACAATGGTAAGCAACTCTTTACTTTGGTATGTGAGGACCCCGAAGTTCCTTTTCCCAAAAAACAAAGTTTCAAAAGGGGTGCCGCCGGACTAAAACTGCCCACACCCCAGAAATTCAGCATAGTCAAAAAAAATAAATGGACTTAGTACATAAATAAAAAAAAAACATTTTTTATGGAACAACACACTGAAAATGGGCAGGAAGGAAGTTACAATGGGTCTCTTAATGTAAAAACTAATAATGAAAATAAAATATCGTTTTTTTGGGATTTATGTCGTGGATGATGATTTTGTGTGTTGGGTGAGTTTGGGGTGTATCAGTAATAATTTGTCTTAGTCCCCCGTGGTGGTGGGTTGATAAAACTCATGTGATGGGGCCCTTATCAAAAGCCTGGGCTAGAGGGCCCTGGAAAACAAAAATCGTGTGTCTTAATACAGCAGCTGCCTCTCCCTCTGCAACTCAGGAGGCAGGGACCCCCCAGATTGTTCTCACCCCGGGTAGAAAAAAATTCAGGTGCCTGCGGAAAACCCTATTGGACTGGGGTGTGTGTGTTGTGAGGGGGGCTTACTGCCCCCCACACACAGGGACACACCACTGCTTCATACAAAAATTCAGGCCCGTAGGGCGCGTTGGCATATTAATATATATGCAAACGACAACACTAGGGGTCCCCGGGGTGAAAATTAGTCTTTCAGTTTGCCACTGTCCAAAAGATGGCCCTCGTTGTGTGATGGGATATGCATTGTGTTGTGACCTGTTCTTTTTTCACTGTTCCTCTCTCGCACCCCACCTTCTCTTATCTAAACCCCTGCCCGAGCTCAGGCCTCAACAACCTGTATTGTTGTTGTGAGGCAAGAGGCCTCGGACTTCTCAGCTCCTTATAAATTCACTTTGTCATCATGGAGAAGCTCTAGACAAGTGCAAAGGTGCTAACTGTAGCTTTTGGCCACCTTGAGGTGGACCCTTACATTAAATTGTTTTTTTTTGTGAGGTTACACAGTGGGTTGTGTGTGATGTGATAAAACACCATCATTGCAGTCGAATTATTACAGTGCTTGTTTTTAAGGTGATATTTTTAATGGGAAACAAAAATGAAATTAAGGCCAATGGTCAGTATGTTTTTCCCTGGAAAAAATGAATATTTATCAATTTGTAGCCTACATTCTTCATGTCTAGTCCTAACAACTTTTTTTTCAATTACTTTATAAACAGTATATGCTAGTGCTTATAATAGAAAATGCAGGGTGGGCCTGTCATAACTATGTTTTTTATGTGCTCTCCTTTTATCCCAGATTTTAAGGGTAATAGAGATAATGCGCAGGGTTGCCATTTAGATTTCCCTTATTTTAATACAAGACGCCTCTCCTGAAAACACGCGCCTATTCTAAACAGTGGCCCACAAACAGCACTTTTTATACCATCTCTAACACCTACGTGGTTTGTGACAATCTGGACTGTCCAATCATGTTGCTCAACCAACAGGCAATCTTATTCAAACGACCGAACGTTTTCTATAGGCTAGGCCCTAGTAAGTGACGTTTTCCATATAAACCCAATGGAAATTTACACTACCAGAACTTCGTTTGCCCAATCACGGCGCAAGTCTTTAAAAAAACCCAACTGAGTTCCCCCCCCACGTTGCTTTTAAACCAGCCTTTACAAAGCCGTTTAGTTTGCGACCATCTGTCAACTACAGGCGGTAGGTAAGGATAGCCTACTATCCCTCAGAAAAAAAGGGCAGTTGTTTTGTGGTGGATTTTGTCGCAGCTACTGCTCCGCAAGAGGTTTAGCCACAACAAACAATTTTGCTCCAGGGGAAACCATTACTGGTAGGGCTATTTTCCTTGCACAATGATCAACGCACCTATAAGGCTAACCTACGCAACAAAAATTAAAAAGGAAAACTTACTCTTATCAAGGTTAACTATTATAATCAGCAGCGATTACCAAGTTATACGAAATCATCATACTCAGGGGGAAACGGGGCTAAGAAATCAAGGGGTCAGCGACATCGGATTTCAAAATTTTCACTTTTTAAACAAAAAAGACTGCGAATCGGCAGCGCTGTTCTCCCCGGGTTTTTCCCAAAAAAAAAGCGGCGGCCCTCCCCCCCATTTTGGCCACCGTCCCCCACCAACTTTTACGTGGTTCAGAAAATCCCCCCACGGGGGTCCCTCTGTTGGCGCGGAACCGGTAGGGGCAGGACCCGCGCTGTCCCCAGCTGTAGTCCCCCCCGGCCAAAACATCTGTCTGCTTAAACGGCGGAAATGCCCGGTGGACCTGAGGTTAGCTGGGGTGCAAAAACTGTCTCCTGAACAGGGCCCCCCTGAAGAAAGTTTCCAAACTTTAAACCCACAAAGGTAACTTTTTTCGGGGTTTTTTAAAAATTTACGTCAAAATCTAGTACAAATTTGGCCAGGCCTATAAAGCCTTTGTTTTTTGATGTATTGTTTGACAAATAGGGGTCCTGGTTTTTAAAATGGGCAATGATCTGCTGAATGTCTATCCAAGGACAGGGATGACTAGGCCTACGTGTAGGCCTCTAAAACATGGTTTTCCTCTAAATTTTCCCCAAAACCCCCGTCAAAACAACAATCCCCCCAGAAAGTGAATTTTGTAGGGGTATGCCCCTTTAATACAAAAATGAAAAGAAAGGAAACCTCAAAGGTTTTCTCTATTTTTTTTTATCCTCAATATTTTTTTTTCATGTTTTGTGTGAAAGCTTTTTCCCGCATATGGGAAAAGAAGAAATTCCCCCATCACCCCGCTTGGGGTCCCATAAGAAAAACATTACTTACCCTTTTTGGAAAGCATCAAAAACACACACAAACCAAAACACACACACCCACACACACACACACACACAACCACCCAACACAAACCACACAACACCACACAAAAACCCACAACAACCCCACAAATCCAACCCTGGCCCTGGCCCCCTATCCATTACTTGAAATGAAAGAGGAATTGCTTTAAAACATATGTCCGGCCCCATTCAAGCCTGGTTTCCCCACGCAATGCTTGTTTTTTGTCGGCCATGTTGAAACGCGTCCCAAAGTCAGTGTCTGGAATTACAACATTCCCTTCTGTGGAAAGCCAAATTACATTTTGGTGCTACCTGGGTTTTTCCATATGGGGGAAAGGAGGATAGCAATCTGGGTCATATGGCTCCATTCAGAATGCCTTTTAAATCCGTCAGTGATCCGCATGATGGAATCCCTTTCCCACTCACAAAATGGTGGACTGGACACCACAAAGGTCTCATTTCTTCACTGTAAAAATGTAGTGTTAATTCAAACTTGAAATACTCTAGAAAGGCATTTCCAATGACTCTTGAAGTGTTGAATGACCACACTGCATTTTTTTTTTTTTTGTTTATCACTGTTTCTCTCTCCCCACTGTGGTTTAAACATGGTCTTGCATTCATTTTGGGGGTTATCCCGAGCCATAGTCTTAACACTTACCAATGTGCGTGACAGAGCTCCCTGTTGATAATCTGTCCTTGTGGACGCAAAACAACCTCTTTAAAGGCTTTCCTGATTAGTCCTTTTTGGTTCGGCGAGATGAGACCTCGAGGATAGTCTGTTGAGGGGACTTTTTGTTTTTGTATCAGCTCCAAATCTTGGACGGTTTTGCACATAGCTGCATAATCTAACATAGACAAATCTTAAACAGACAAGTCTGGGTGTGTGTGTGTGTGTGTGTGTGTGCGGCGTGCGTGCGTGCGTGCGCTCCGCCAAGCGGGGCTTGTCTGTGTGTGTATGTTGTGTGTGCTCTAAGTATGTCCCATAAGGAGTCACAAATCCATCCACAACCCTTTTCCCAACACCCAAAACACTCCTTTCGGCCTCCATGTGAAATGGTTTACAATGGCATGCAAGACACTTCCTTTGGTATGCAGAGCTATTTGGGGCCTCTTGAATACTCATCTGCACAGGGAAGAGGTTCTCAGGCTGTCCCCAGGCTGCCTGGTCTCTCCTGTCTGTCAATCTGTTTGTTATTTTGGTTGTGTTACTTTTAAATGTCTCTTTTGTCTCATTTTGTTCCGCACAACCCCAGAAGCAAACCCCTTCTGTATGATTTTTACTGAACCACCCGTTATTTTAAAATGATTAATAACACCCACTTCTGTTACGCTTGGTCTGATGTACAGCAATCACCCTTATGTCTGACGCTTGCTCCCGCAAAACCCAGAAATGCATTTCATTTTTCCACTCTGTATATTCTTTTTGTACTGAGGGCCGTTGTCTGAAGAAAAATGTTTTAATAACCACATAATTGAGAGGATGCTGGACACTACACTGCTTACAGTTCAGGGTTCTACACTTCCTCTATACAATGTGTTATGGCAGTAGGATTTTTACAGTTGGTTTTCACATAGTTTTTTGGGGGGGGCGATTTATTATTTTGAAGATAGGGAACAGTGGGAGAGACTCCTTCCTTGGTCCCAAAGGTCGGAGAGGGAGCATGAGCAGGAACATCGGGTAATGACCCCCGGGCCTGCAAAATTTTGAACCCGGGGTGTCCGCCGCGTTAGCCAGTCTTGTGCCCAGTCGTAAGCGCCCAGCGCAGTGGCCTGGGGACACTTTTGAGATTTACCCTAGCTTGTTCCCCCATCACCATTTCACAACAAATGAACCGCAAAAAAACTATCTGGCCGATTGCCTTATTAATGTCCCCACGACTTTCCCACATCAAAAACCTGCTACAACCTTTGGGGATACAGATGTCCTAAAAAAACCCAAGCATAAGCTTTTGCCACAAAGGCCTGTGGGGGAACTGCTAATGAGGTTATGAAGAAGCAGCATGGTGTTATAAATAGGAAAGCAGAAGTACTCTTACTTGATGTAGCTACAGCACGACGAGTTTGCACTCTTGCATAGGGGGGGGTGGGAGTTTAAACAACCAAGTTAATATGCCACTAAATAGTTCTCATGCCACTGTCACTATTGAGTCTACACTGTAACAAGTACTTTGTACATGACTATTTTAAATACATCTTTGGTTAGAAGCAAGACAGTTGGCTTTCCATGAAGTAAGTACTGAAGTAGTAGTAATAATAATAATACTCGACTATGACGACTACTACTAGCGTTCCTACTACTACTACTAACTAATAATAATAATAACAATAATAGTAATTATGATAATCAGTTAAAGCACCACTGTTAAGAACCAAAGCCTATCCTGCACATTGTGTCTTTAATGCCACCACTGAAAACCGTTGTTTGGAAACATTATTTTTCAGGTCTTAAAAGTGCTTTAGCTGTACTTAGTACCTGCAAAGACCCAAGGAAAACGGTGGGGTTTGCAGCAGCAGTTTTAGTTCTTCTGTTATTGGTTTGTTTTTTTTTTAGCTGTATGTTTTCAACAGATTGTGTGAGTGTGTGGAACGGTTTCAGGTGTTGTTTTAGACTTTCTTCCTTCGAAAAGGGGCCACATGTCCTGTCAACAGATGTGTGACGTGTGTGATTGTTGTGGAACTGGTCAGGTGTTGTTTAGACTTTCTTCTTCAAAAGGGCCACATGCCATCCTCTACAGCGATCCAGATGGTAGGCTATTCAATTCTAAATAGATATTTAAAGCCAAAAGTAAAATCAGGAACAACCACCATCATGGAACCTTCAGTATCGCAGACGACAATGCCATTGTATCACACATCCCACAGATGATCTCCAAAGCATCCTGAATGCCTTTGCCAAGGCATACACATCCCTGGGTTTGGCCATTTAAACATCAAGAAGACACAGGTCCTGTTTCAGCCATCACCCAACCAAGCCCTTAACCCACCTACCATTCAAAGTACACAAGACATGCTACCCTGGAAAATGGTTTGACCACTTCTCCTAACCTTGGCAGTCTGCTCATCCTCACACAAAGCTGACATAGACTCTGAAGGGTCAACCACCGTCTGAGCTGTGCTCTGTGGGAGCTTATGCCAAACTCAGAAAAAGAGTCCTCTTTGATGACATGAGACCTGAGACCTCCAAACTAAGATCCTGGTTTACAAGGCTGTGTAGTTCTCTTTGCCCCTCCCTGTTGTAATGGAGCAGAAACCTGGACCACATACAGCAGACACCTAAAATCACTAGAACAATTCCATCAACGGTCCCTGCGTAAAATCCTGAAGAATCACACTGGCTTCAGGACAAAAACGCACCAACATCAGTATCCTGGAGGAGGCTAATGTACCCAGCATTACAACTATCATAATGAAGCACCAACTCCGCTGGACAGGCCACGTCATCCGCATGACCAGACCCACCGCGTCTCCCAAAGCAGATCTTGGTACTCCCAACTGAAAGAAGGTCAGCGTGTCCCTGGTGGTCCAATGAAACGCCTACAATAGAACAACAATCAAAACCAACTTTATAACGGAAAAGTTCCATATACCATCTAATAACTGGGAGGACCCTTGCCAGTGGAAACAGACATAGCCTTGGAGGAAAAGCATTGCATGAGGTTGCAAGCCATCAACATTGAAAACGAACTCCTATTTAATCCCACCATTGCGCCACACAAGCAAAGCGACAACTGCCGTAAGGATCAACATGGAAAACAGGCTGCACGCATAATACCCACCACCCGTCTACTTTCCCCTGCCACAAACTGCCACCACAAGATATGTGATCAAGATTGGTCTCTCCACATCCACCTGTAGACCCACAAATAGAAAACCCTACTGAGAGTGACAGTCCATACTCGTTTTCGAGTGACGCGCTTGATGATGATGGTGTGTGTGTGAGTGTGTGTGTGTGTGTGTGTGTGTGTGTGTGTGTGCTTTGTTTGCTGTGTGTGTGTGTGTGTGTTGAACTTGCTTCTACATCACCACTGGTCCCTGTCCCATGCTGCTTATCTGTTTTAGAGTCCCTTATGCTTTCCTTACTCATGTCATGTCAGTCGGTGTCCATTCATCAGTTGCCCACTCATCATGCTCAAACTTTGTAAATGCACCTAAGTCATCACAAGCTGTCCTTGCTTTGGATTACTGAACATCAGCCAATGCCTTTAGTGTACAATTTTACACCACACCACACCACACTCAACAACACACGAATCTAAACCGGACACACACACACACACGTCACCACACACACACACACACCACCACCAGAACACCACACAACCACACACACACACAACTCACACACACACACAGAATACATGCTGATCATCACACATGTACTCACAATGCTGATTTTTGTTGATACAAATCTCTCTCGCGGTCTCTCTCTCTCCTCACCATTATCCCTCCTCTCTCCTCTCTCTCTCTCTCTCATCCACTTCTCTCTCTCTCTCATCTCCTCTCTCTCTCCTCGCTGTTTACACCAGACGTTAGCACTTAATGCAGGCGTTTACACACCATATCGCACATAACCATAAGTCCCGACAGCAGACGGGGCCAGGCCACGGGTGTGTGTTGTGTGTGTGTGTTGAGTAAGTGCCGGCCCAGTGTGATGCTAATCTCCTCTCAACCTGGTGCATGTCTGGCGGCCTTCCGCCGGTCCTCCCCCTCTCAGCTCTCCGTCGGCTCAAAACACACAAACAACGAACATTCCACAACCACGTACACGCCACTCGCTCACGCGTCGACGCTCACGCTCACGCTCACACGAATACACACACACACCTCGTCCACACGCACAGACCACAACACATACACCTCAAACACCTATACACGTGCACACACAGACACACAGACACAGACACACACCATCACACACACCACACACACACACACACCACACACACACACACACACACAACCCACACGCACACGAGCACACACACCACATACCAATGCATAAGCACATATCACACACAGAGACATGCATACGCACATATCACACACACACACACACACACACACACACACACACACACCGCACCGCACCGCACCGCACAGCACAGCACAGCTGAACGTCAGATGCTGCTGCTGCTGGTGTGTATTTGCATTTGAAACAGGGCCGTCCCTCCCCCCCAAAGGCCCCTCCTGCCGCTGCTTGCATGGCAATCTGCAAGTGAATGCTGCCCCTAAGAAGGCCTATTC